>NW_018404097.1:1491332-1564240 GCF_002113885.1 Mizuhopecten yessoensis
TCATTGAGAACGGACTATAAGACTGACGTTGGTGTGTTATCATTGAGAACGGACTATAAGACTGACGTTGGTGTGTTGTCATTGAGAACGGACTATAAGACTGACGTTGGTGTGTTATCATTCAGAACGGACTATTAGTTATAGACAACAGATTAATGATTATGTTGCCACTGAGAATATTCTACAGACTGAAGTGTATGCACACAACAGGTTGCTATGTTGCTAAATAGAACGGGCTGTAACGTACTGCAATGGAACTACAGGAAAGGAGGATATTTTTAGTCATTTAAGTCAATTGTAGACAAGATTAGGAGCAGTCGTTGACTGTGAATCAGTATATTTAGTATTACATTAAAAACGTCTTACAGTTTATTTTGTAGAATATAGTTAAACTTTATTTGGTCGAAGGGGAAACAGGGTGATGATACAGTTCAATTTAAAAACATGAGATTAAGCCTCGGTGTACGTTGGCTTTGTTAGATGGTGTATTTTTATATGAGAAACATGCATAACTTGTTCACAACGAAGAGCAGTACAGGGGAATTCGGGTCTTGATAAGTACTTTTGCCTATGATTCCAAATGTCTATATTAGAACGGTGGAGGAAAAACAAAAGAATGTAGCTATCCAAGTCAAGAATTAGGACAGACAGTGAAAGTATCGTCGGATGTTTTATTTTCCGTCATGTAAAAACTAGCCGGTTCTAGTACCACCTCAGTCGCTTCATTTGATGAATCTACGCGGAATGTACCGGTGTTCTTTTTCCATTTCATCCTTTATTGCGTTCTATTTATATATATACGACGTCTGTAACCATTAACTCCGACAAATGCTTTTCTGGTTGTCCTGTTCTATGACTGATTCTGGAAGCTACCAAACAGCTTGACTTTCTGGGGTTTCCTTTTTATCTTTTCTCTCTCTTTTGACTTTGAAGTTCTAGTTCTTTGCAGAAACATTCAACCAAACTTGCTTTTCCCGTGGTATCTGTGTTGCAGTGAAAGAGTAACTCTAACAACGGAGTATGATGACAACGGAACACCGCCTTTGTGCGTCTATGTGACTTAACCGGTCGTTGGAGATATTGAGTTCCGCTGCTTTAGAACGTTCTTCTAGTAGCAGATACCAATAAAAGGCCGTTCACAATGGAAAGCTTGATGACATCGGAAAACAGCCTTTGTGTGTGTCTGTACAGATTGTTCGAGATATTGAAGTTTACCACACTTTTGCGTTTTACAAACTCTTGTTTGCTGAAGTTTTGATGTATCCAAGGGCCGTCAGAAGATTCACTCAAAACCGCAAGCCCACTCTATACAATTTTCAAGCACGTAGTTTGTTATAAATCACGTACTAGCAAGGGGCATTGAATTTCTGAGTTTCGGTTCTTTTCAGTTTATACTCAGGTCATGACCTCTGATGCTTTTTATTCTGCTTTTAAAATATCATCTGCTGGAATATGTGGTGTTCATAAACTTCCGATGAAAGGTGAGCCATCTACACAAGAACAGATGCCGCTATATAGCCGACGCAAAGTTTGAACTTCGCAAATCCGTTTGTTGCTTTGCCTTACTATTTGTAAGTCCATGATGACATCATAGATAGCAACTATTTCGTTCCAAATGTTTACCAAATACTTTGCTGTCGAACTTAACGTTGAAGATCGTAGTTCTTTCCTAACGATCGATTATTTTGGCGGAAAAACAAATTCATTGCGCAAGTGTTTATGATTGTCTCTAATTCATCGGTGTTATATCGGTGTTGTATCGGTGTGTTATTCCTATGTTATCATCACGGACAATCACTCCTCGAACATCGGTATGTTACTGACGAGAAAATAACATTCTAAATTCAATGAATCTGAGAGTGAAGAAAGATGAGTGGAGAGCCTGTACTCTACCTACGACTGAAGATATCGCATCTACATCAACTGCTGAGCGGCAGCCTCTGGGCGAATGTTTCTTCTTCAGTCTCAAGAATTTCCTACTTTTTTCAAACAAATGTTATGCTACGGCACCTAAACTATTACACTCGGATTAAGACAATGGTCATGTACAGAAATACAAACAGTTATATAAAAAAATCGCATAGATATTAAATTATCCTAAATACGGACACTGTCCGTCCGCGTTTGTAGATTCGACAGAACCGTTATCTTAATCCGAGCGTAATAATTAGGTACCATAGCATAACATTTGTTTGAATATATATATATGTAACGTATTTATAGCTGTCTTGGTGAATATGTTCATACTTTTGAGCCGCAACCCTGAACGCTCAAAACTGAATGCACTTGCGTACAGATATAAGTACACACCCTCTCAAGGTTACAGAATGTTTTACGTGTCGTGAACTTACTAGATTTGGCCTAATAACACCTCTTGAACTGATATATTTTTATTTTGGTTCATAGACTTATAAATACCTAATGTTCAGTCGGACTTAGCATATAAGTATCTCTTGAAGAAATCTTGGAAATGCGTTCACGCCAACGTTCATGGATTGCAATCATTTTGTTAAATACGAATGATTGTGATCATAGGATACTAGTGTTGACATCATATACCGCCTGAGGCAATGACACGTAATTACCAACTTTTTGGATGATGAAACGGTTCATAGGTAGTTGGTACAGGTACTAACACTTATACAATTTTACAACAAAACTTCAAAGTCAATCATACAACCTCAACATGAAGGTAGAACGAGTACTATATACTATATAATGAAATGAGATTATACCTCATTGTGAAATAAAAGACAGATCTCAATCGCAATATGCAGTAACAAAACGTGTATAGCAAGACTTTGATACAGCTTATATATCAAAGAATCAAGTACTTACTTAAATTTCTAATAAGTTTAAAACAAAATGCTAGAAAGTAGCCCTATTAATTTAAACACAGAAGGACGAATACAGTAATATGGCTTGATATACGATACTCGTAATTCTAAAAATACAGGACACATAAGAATGAAATGAAAGTCATCCTCGACATCTCCAAGATCACATAAAGTACACAATCTCTGGTTTCGAGGCACTGCATTATATCTACCTGTCTCTATATCCAGGTTATGTGCTTGCAATCTATATTTCGCAAGAAAACATTTATTTTTTCTAAATAGCGGTTTTGTAAAATACCATTGTAGATCAAAACGGTCAACAATGTGTTTATACAACAAACATTTTGAAGATGTCTCGAATATGTAAAGTATCCTTTATGCGTTGTATTTATATATAATAAAACAGATTTCTCATTTGGTACACATTGTGCCAACCACACATCTCCAAAACCCAACGTACACAAATCACGTCTCAGATAATAAACCCAATTTAATTTGCTTTACAGTTAGGTTTCCGGTTATAACAGGTGGGTAGTGGCTGCAGAGGTTACCTGCCTTTGGATGATGAAACTGTAAAGGTGAACCAGGTAAGTACTAATTAACAGGTGGGTGGTCGCTCCAGGTGGTCAGTGTACTGACGCTGTGTTACACAATCTAGGCGCGTGAGTCGTACGTAAATATCTATGTGGCTTTAAATGTCTCTGCTTTCGTTACCGTTCCAGTCTCTAGAATTGGACCGGCTATTTATATGGACGATGTATGTTGTAAGTTAACTCATTTCCGTTTTTCGCCATTTAAGAAGAAAAAAAATCAGATAATCAGATATGAATGTAAGCGTTTGTAGAGACAGTATGGTTACGCTGTTTAGTGGTTAATCAAACATTTCAACCATAATTATAAAAATGTGAAGTCGGTTAATAAAATAGATAGGTATGTTACCACCAGGGATCGTGTACGAACACTATATATAAAGGCGTTTTCCTCTTAAACGATACATTTATAAATGTGTTTTATAAGATTGATACGGATTGTAAAATGCTTACTTTTAATCGATTGATTTCTACGTAAAATGAATAAATTAAGGGTGCGGATGTTACATGTACGTTACGTATCATAGACTTAATCTCATCCCGTGAGTACATGTGCAGAGGATTTCACACGTCTTTCCGTTTACTGATTTTGATAAATCGAGTTTAACTGGATTTCTGTGTAAAATGTGATGAAATGGAGACGGGTTTGGCATTCTTTTAATCTGACGTTAACGGTATGTATACAGACAGAAGCACTTGATGTAATAGAAGTTAGAAAAGTTATAGAAAAAAAATCTCATATCGTATCTATAATTCAACTTTATTGCATGTGTACGTCCGTGTTAGTGGATCAATACAAACGTAGAACACAATATCAAATGACAGGTAAAAGAAGCATAGAAAATATAAAAAAGGTAGGATGGCACAAAATGTTAAGGGGCGGTAGGTGACCGCTGAGACCACAACGGCGTCTTCTATATGTGAATAAGTCTAAATGTACACGAGATTAAAAAAATATGTGTATTAACATAGATTTATTCTGACAAAAATTAGTATTTTACAATCCTTTGACAGTCAGCTCTGAAACAAAACAAAAAACAATTAAATAAAAACATGTTTCAAAAGTTACGACATTTAGATTTCGATTTTTTCTTTAACACTGTATGTCTGCGTTCCTCTAATTTATATTCAAAATGTTTGACTTTGCTTGAATTCACAACAATAGACGGTATGGTTTGTTCCATGAATCAACAGTTCTCTGTGTAAACGAAAATTTTCTAATATTTTATCTTGAACGCGATTTGTAATTTTTTAAAAGTTATGTCCACGTGTAGATGAACTTTCCCTGATATTAAAGATGTCGGATACTTCATGGTCATATTTCCCGGACGATATTTTGTAAACATCTATCATGTCGCCGCTTGATCTTCTCTATGATAGTGTTGGTAGTTTTGAACATTTCTACTGACAACAAACCTGATTCGCGTATTCAATGTGTGGTCTAACTAAAGATGTGTATAGTAACTAATTAAACTCCCCAAATTCACATATTCCAATTGTTCTTCGTAGAACTCCCATAATGGAAATAGCATAGCTACGTTTACCTTTTTTCAGATATATATGTTCATCAAATGATATGGGGCGTAGCTCAAGGAAAAAAGGTAACCAAGAAGCTCTGTGGGTTTTACCGGTTATTTCTTAGAATATCTTTCAAAAACTCACAATAAAAGTGAGGATGATACTATATATATACATATATTTATATTTTCTTTCTTTCGGGGTGTCAATTATGTATGTTCACAATTTGAATGCATTGGGCTGAATTATTACCATCAGTCCGTGCTATACGTTAAATTAGCTACTTAAATTTAATTAAATCTTTCGATGGACATCCACACTTCATATGCACATGTAGATTAAGGATACAATACTGCATACAATCACGGAGTAAGATAGCAATTTAATTCAGTGATATAATATTAAGCTTGCTTTCAAAACTTAACCCAAATGACTTATAAGGAAGAGGCTCATTCCATGCAAAGCTATTAATTAGGTTTTTACATCAGATGACGCTACAGCATCAATATTAGTAATCTTGTTTGTTAAGAATCTTATCCTGGTAATAGAATTGTTTTTACAAATAAAATAAACTTCCTCTATCCATGTGTTATACGTTGTTAATCCATGGTGGGTGCATAAAGGTTAAATATTGGCCTTTATTTCCCTTTACCCATACGAGACCTCATTTTTGCCGTTCGGAACACGTATTTGACGTTCGGAAAATCTCGCCAGTAAATCAGTAAATTCCACAAGAAGAAGACACGCTGTTCATCGCTTCGAAAAAATCAGCGTATACTTTGAATCGATGTAGCTTACATGGTATGCACTAAATTCACTGATACTTGATTATATGAATTTTGAACTGCATGCTGCTTTAGTGAATTGAATGTGTATATATAATGATTTTAGATTTTATATCGTTCGCTGTTAAAAGTGAGTGACATAAAGCGCCTTGTCAACATAGAATGCATGTGGGGCCGTAATTAGGGGTAATTTATTACAGAAACTATGTGATCTGAAATTTGGCCAGTTACGTGAAATCCTGAAATGAATTGCATACTTTCGTTTCAGTGTTGGTTACTGCTAATTATTAGGCTTTGTCTGTTTATAAAGGACATCAGATACTGTGTTGACTATCCACAAAACACCAACCTTACCATTGTCCCTGTTTTTCTTGATAGATTTTCTTGTCCTTCTTCAAATGTTGATGAGGTCAGAATAGGTTACTTTTGATGAAGATGCTGAACAACAACTCCAGGTAGCATTTCTGTTAACTGTCAAGTTTTCATCCTATGTCAGCTGTTTTCAGTCACAGTGCTACCGTAATGTAAAACAAGACCTATGATCAATTATTATAGATATGTTATTTATGTTCATTGAAAAAAAGCAACCATAAATAAGCAAAGCAGCATCCATTCAGAATGGCTTAACATAAGCAACAATTTTTTTTCACTTCGCTAACCTGATATCTCTTGTCAATTGCATCCTGTTTCTTATACACATGTAGTAGGATATGAGGAAAAGTGATAAAGAAAGTGCTATCGCTGGGCCTCGAAACCCGCAACCCTTGGCTCTCCAGCCCGATGCTCTATCGCTGAACTAAAGGGTAATTCCCTACAGCTGACGCTTGTGAGACAACCAAATCAATGTACATCTTTTACTCAATTCCACCCTTTTACATTCACCAACCCAGGTTCTTTGACTTCCCGCCAAGGTTTCTCCTACCTTGAACAAGGAGGGTCAACGGCACCAGTTTGTAGTAAGACAAGGAATAGTGATAAAGATAGTGCCGTCACTGGGCCTCAAACCCACGACCTTTGGCTCTCCAGCCCAATGCTCTACCGCTGAGCTAAAGGGAAATTCCCTACAGCTGACGCTTGTAAGGCAACCTAATCAATGCACATCTTTTATACACATCCCTTAGAGTGACAAATATCTCCTGTCAGTACCAGTGCCACCCTGTATCTGATACACGTCCCCTAGCCTGATATCTCCTGTCTGTACAAGTATCACCCTGTTTCTGATACACCTCCCCTAGCCTGATATCTCCTGTCTGTAAAGTGTCACCCTGGTTCTGATACACCTCCACTAGCCTGATATCTCCTGTCTGTACAAGTGTCACCCTGTTTCTGATACACCTCCACTAGCCTGATATCTCCTGTCTGTGTAAGTGTCACCCTGTTTCTGATACACTTCCACTAGCCTGATATCTCCTGTCTGTACAAGTGTCACCCTGTTTCTGATACACCTCCACTAGCCTGATATCTTCTGTCTGTAAAAGTGTCACCCTGTTTCTGATACAACTCCCCTGGCCTGATATCACGTGTCTGTACAAGTGTCACCCTGTATCTGATACAACTCCCCTGGCCTGATATCTCCTGTCTGTACAAGTGTCACCCTGTTTCCGATAACCTCCCCTAGCCTGATATCTCCTGTCTGTAAAAGTGTCACCCTGTATCTGATACACCTCCCCTAGCTGATATCTCCTGTCTGTACCAGTATAACCCTGTATCTGATACACGTACCCTAGCCTGATATCTCATGTCTGTACATGTGTCCCCCTGTATCTGATACACGTCCCCTAGTCTGATATCTCATGTCTGTACATGTGTCACCCTGTATCTGATACACCTCCCCTAGTCTGATATCTCCTATCTGTACCAGTGTGACCCTGTATCTGATACACGTCCCCTAGTCTGATATCTCATGTCTGTGCATGTGTCACCCTGTATCTGATACCCCTCCCCTATTCTGATATCTCCTATCTGTACATGTGTGACCCTGTATCTGATACACGTCGCCTAGCCTGATATCTCATGACTGTACATGTGTCACCCTGTATCGGATACACGTCCCCTTGTCTGATATCTCATGTCTGTATATGTGTCACCCTGTATCTGCTACACGTCCCCTAGCCTGATAGCTCATGTCTGTACCAGTATAACCCTGTATATGATACACGTCCCCTAGTCTTATATCTCATGTCTGTACATCTGTCACCCTGTATCTGTTACAAGTCCCCTAGTCTGATATCTCATATCTGTACCAGTGTGACCCTGTGTCTGATACACGTCCCCTAGTCTTATATCTCATGTCTGTACATCTGTCACCCTGTATCTGTTACAAGTCCCCTAGTCTGATATCTCCTATCTGTCCCAGTTTGACCCTGTATCTGATACACCGCCCCTAGTCTGATATCTCCTGTCTGTACAAGTATAACCCTGTATCTGATACACGTCACCTAGCCTGATATCTCATGACTGTACATGTGTCACCCTGTCTCTGATACACGTCCCCTAGCCTGATATCTAATGTTTGTACATGTGTCACCCTGTCTCTGATACACGTCCCCTAGACTGATATCTCATGTCTGTAACAGTATAACCCTGTATCTGAAACACGTCCCCTAGCCTGATTTCTCCTGTCTGTACCAGTGTGACCCTGTGTCTGATACACGTCCCCTAGACTGATATCTCATGTCTGTAACAGTATAACCCTGTATCTGAAACACGTCCCCTAGCCTGATATCTAATGTTTGTACATGTGTCACCCTGTATCGGATACACGTCCCCTTGTCTGATATCTCATGTCTGATATCTCATGTCTGATATCTCATGTCTGATATCTCATGTCTGTATATGTGTCACCCTGTATCTGCTACACGTCCCCTAGCCTGATAGCTCATGTCTGTACCAGTATAACCCTGTCTCTGATGCACCTTCCCTAGCTGATATCTTCTATCTGTACAATTGATCTGATACACGTCCCCTATCCTGATATCTCATGTCTGTAGATGTGTCACCCTGTATCTGATCCACCTCCCCTAGTCTGATATCTCATGTCTGTCCATGTGTCCCCCTGTATCTGATTCACGTCCCCTAGCCTGATATCTCTTGTCTGTACAGGTGTCGCCCTGTTTCTCTGATACACGTCCCCTAGTCTGATCTCTCATGTCTGTACATGTGTGACCCTGTATCTGATACACCGCCCCTAGTCTGATATCTCCTGTCTGTACCAGTTTAACCCTGTATCTGATACACGTCACCTAGCCTGATATCTCATGACTGTACATGTGTCACCCTGTATTTGATACACGTCCCCTAGCCTGATATCTCATGTCTGTACCAGTATAACCCTGTTTCTGATGCACCTTCCCTAGCTGATATCTTCTATCTGTACAAGTGTCGCCCTCCCCTAGCCTGATATCTCTTGTCTGTACAGGTGTCGCCCTGTTTCTGCTAGAAGCAAGAATGTTCAACATATATCACAGGTTTTCTGTCGAGTTTCAGCTTTCCACGTTTTGGCGTATGACAATTCACATAGCAACACTGAACCTTTATTTTTGCATTTAACTTTTGCTTGTGTACACAATAACTCAAATAATTTTTATTAAACTACTTGGTTGTTTTATTACCTGAAAGCTTTGAATGAATTCTTAAATCGTGACATTTAAATAACACATTTATATCATATGTCACTACCTGCTTCCAATATATCAATACACTTCCGAGGGTCTGACGGACATATCATGCTTCCGCTCGCGGTGCTTTTGTTGTCAATTTCTTTTATAAATGTTAATCTCGTGGCCTTAACATGGTGTTGTTGTTTTTTTCAAACCAACTCATGATTTCAGATGACCACCTTTTCTCCGATTGGCCAAGACATTTTTAATTTCTTAACGTTTTTGTCGGTGGTAACCAAATTTATTTGTCTTAGTCCTGAACAGGTTTTGTTATTTTTTATGCAGATTCAAAAGCCAATTGAATTTGCAGCCCTGTCCTAGGCTCTGATTTGTAGAGACATATTTGGCACAGCCTGAATCCAACAGATCAGTTTAACTCAAAATGGGCTTATCTTTGGACAGTGTTTGTCATCTGGCCATCATAGGAGGAATAAAAAAGGATTAAAGAAAAATCTACATGTAGATGTACTTTAATTCTGTAAATGTCAAGAACTTATAGATAGACACTAGTACTGCCTACATAGGAATATTTACTTTCCTTGTTTGTTTAAATTTGTACTTTGGGGCATTATGGGCTGATATTATAATTGAAGCTTTACCTAGCCTGAGGCTAGGGTCAAACACTTTTAAAACTATGTCTGACAAAGGTCAGATTTAAAAGGCAACAAGCTTTAAAAGGTCAATGATAATGTAAATCTTCAGCAGCTACTTGTATGTCTAGTGAATCCTGATGTTGGATCAATATGGTACATGTATGTGTCGAATCACTTTTAGTAAAGGGGAGATAATCAAGGGGACATAATCTATTTGGTTCACATTAATTTGTTTAGTTTGACATGTTTAACATTGAAAGGAAAATCTTATTATTAAAAGAATTAAATGTGGTTTTCCTGAACAAAGTGACTAAACCTATCTTAGACATGGAACAATAATGTAAGGCATACACTCGCACATCAATTATATTTATTTGTTTCTAAATCCATCTGTTACTTTGAAGCGTACAATGAAGCTGTGTCATTATATTAGCCTTATTGACTATGTAGGAGCTGATTGTTCATGTCAATAGCTATAATAATTTCAGCTGTTTAACTAACAAATACGGTAGTACCAATACCACATATGTTGACTTAAACATGAACACCTGATTGTTTAACACAATAAATACGGTAATATGTTATTACAAATGTTCTCCATTTTCTGTTTCTTAGTCCTAAGATGACAAAGAGGTTGTAGACTGGTGTCTTCTGTCTTTTGTCGTCATATCGTATATTTCTAGGTCAAGTAGTCAAATGTTTTGTATGTGCTGACTCGTGCACTTGAATAGTTATACTAATTTATTAATTAAGCTTCTGTTAACATGATCTGCCCTGACTAGGTGTCCGAGATTTCGTGTTTCTTTGTTCTAGACAAACAACCTTTTGACCTTGACTGAAAATGCGAAGTCAGAGGACGATACAGGTAGTGATAATCTCAGGGTTTCACGTAGTAGGTAGTAGATATAAAAACACATGCTAGTATTTCCAATTGAATGGATTCCTGTTTTAATTGCTCAGATGGTGTTATCTGCGGTCAGATAACCTATTTCTGTGATTGATCTTTGAGTCTTCTTTGTTCATATTTGGAAAATTGTCAAGTGACTTTATTTATGATCATGATGGAAAAACTATGTTTTGTTGTAACCTCTATTGATTGTTCGGGTAATACTATATATATATGATGCTTAAAGACTGTTAACATTACATTACAAAGTGATTCTGATATACAGCATTTCAATAGGTAAACTCATAACCAGGGATACCTTAATTGTTTTTGGGAGTACATATTCCTGTGAAAAATCTGTAAAACTGGTTTGTGGTGTTGATTTTGAGGTGGAAGTAAGTTGGGGTGTGGTTCACTATGCACCTCTTAGCTTAACCAACTTTAAACCTACTAGATCCGTTCCCAGTGTTTAGAACTTTCCCTAGGGGTGTTGTATTGGAACATTTGCTTATGATTATTTGCTTGTGTTACAAGTCCAGGGGGTAGTTCATTTGTAAGGATACTGTGTATTTCTAGGTCAGGGATTTATCAGGGTATTTTGGGAAATGAACTGTGGGTTAATCTTTGAAAACACTAGCTTAGGAGGCTGGGATTGTCAAATATTGAAATGGAGAAATTTACATTACCGGTATGTGTGATTCTCTTTAATTTACGGGTCCGCGTTGGCCAAGTGGTAAAGGCGTCTGACATTCTGCTACCACAAGCGCCAAACCACTGGGTTGCGGGTTTGAGACCTACGTGGGGAAGTCGCCATGTCTAACTGGTGGCCGTTGGTCGGTGGTTTTTCTCTGGGAACTCCGGCTTTCCTCCACCACGGCAAGTCCTTAAATGACTATTGCTGTTAATGGGACGTAAAGTAAAAACAAGCAAACCAGACTATAATTTATGTAACCTAAAGGACCAAAAACAGAACGAACAACTTTGTTTTCCTTGGACAAATTGGGAAAAACGGGACTGATTTTCAATTAGGAATTGGTGTGTAGCAGAACAGACCTTATATGAGACTTGATATCTCCCTGTAGTTTCTTTCTGTTATGGAGCTTCCTCATTGTTTGTCTGTAGTTCTTCATGTATGTACACTACTTTACCGTATGATTTTCACATTTATACAACTTTATATGTCATGTGTTTTGTATATTATGTCAAATAACTTCACCCTTTTTTAAAATCATTTTAAAACGGTATACTTGAGATCATGGCATTATGAGTTCACATGTTAAGTTCATAGCAGTCTTTCATTTTGAGGGATGTAGGGGTTTTCAAGTGGGTATATTTGGCAATCCTGAGGGTGGTAAATGATGTACTAATTACATGCAGTGCTTTTGTACATTCTGGATCAGATATACGTATGCAATTAACAAATGAACAAGAATTAATTAAGAAATGATTGTTTATTTATTTCAGGTAGAAGAATGGTTTAATGTGCCCGAGTGTTACTGCCCTGGCCAAGATCTGTGATATCCACAGTTGCCTTCCCCACAACTGTAAGTACCCTATTGTCTCCTGATTGTGGTACCCACATCTTCGTGTCACCTTTCACTTATACCAGTATGCTTGATGATTTCTTTTAGGTACTAAACACGTTTGTCTGATGTCTCGTTACACATACCCAGTAATACATATATGCCTGATGTAACTTACCTTAGGATATCCTGTTACTGACAGTTTGGGCCTTCTTAAATCCATGGAAACGCAATAATCAATAAGGAAACTACTGGATTCCGAACAATTTCTCGAGTAATAAGTTACCATATTTGTCTAGTGTACAGGTGTGAGTATAACGCAGTGAGTACTTGTTGTTGGTAGGGGAGTGGGGAGGAAATTTAGTTGTCCTCCTCCTCTCAATCCTCTTCAATTTTAGTTGTTAGTAAAATAGGGTAACCGTTCCCCACTACTTGAAATTTGTGAATGGAATACAAAAGATCTGTTTGAAAATGAGGCCATTTTTTTCTCTAAAACAGGCGAAATATGTCCTTCAAACCTGCTGTTGTAATTGTCAGCATGCACAGATAGTGTTTACTATATTATATACAAGTATATGTTGCACATACACCAGAATGATGGTACACTGCATCTCATTACTCTTTAATGGGATTATATATATTATAGTGTCATAATTAAGTCTCGAGAACAGGTACCTAAAGTACACTGCAGGTGAAGCTGAGGTATGTATACCTATACCCTGTACCCTTGGCTGTAAGCCAGGGACATCCAATACTGAAATGTATGTATAATAAGTAACAATAACATTCCTAATCTCACAATCCTGGACACAAATCAAAGTCTGGTCATGTTGCTGACCTTGTAGTGTATTTCATAGCAGATTAATGAAGGAAAACTGGACGTTAAAATAATTGCCATCTGAATTTCACAGTGGTTGCTCTATATAGTCTACCTAGCTGTACAAATAGTTATACATGTACAAATGTTTGGTTTTACTGGTATCTAACAATAAATGGATATATATCCAAAAAAATGAAGTTTGAAGAATTTAGTTAAATATCTATTTAAGTTTGATGATTACCTGGACCTGTGTGAGGAGACAGAGGGAGGGGACCTTGTCCCTGTGTTTATTCATTGTTTGGTTGGATTTTTGAGGGGTCTGAGGGAGGGGATCTTGTCCCTGTTTTTAGCACACCTGGCCCGAAGGGCCAAGTGAGCTTATGCCATTGTGCGTCGTCCGTCGTCAACTTTTTACTTAAACAACTTCTTCTGAATAACTAAGAGGCCCAGGCTAATGATATTCGCCCAGTAGCATGCTGGAAGGAAGGGCTACCAAGTTTGTTCAAATAAATGTCCTTTGCCCATTTTCAAGGTTACAGGGGTCAAATATGTTCAAATGTTTAAACAACTTCTTCTGAATAACCAGAAGGCACAGGATGATGATATTTGGCCATTAACATGCTGGGATGAAGCACTACCAAGTTTGTTCAAATGAATGACATTTGCCTATATTCATGGTCACAGGTGGTCAAATATGTTGAAAACTTTTAAACAATTTCTTCTGAATGACCAAGAGGCCTAGGGTGTTCATATTTGGCCAGTAGTATGCGTGGATGAAGGGCTATCAAGTTTGTTCAAATGAATGACCTTCGCCTATATTCAAGGTCACAGGGGTCAAATATGTTGAAATCTTTGAATAACTTCTTGGTGATATTTGGCAAGTTGCATTCTGGTAGGAAGGGCTACCAAGTTTGTTCAACTTTGAATGTCCAAGTTTGACTTTCAAGGTCACAGGGGTCAAATTTGTTTTAATTGCTTAACAGGTTCTACTGAAGTCAAGACACTGATATTTTGCCTGTAGCTTTATTTAAGTCCACTTTTAAGTTTACAATTGTGAGATTAATACCAGGTGAGCGATGCAGGCCCATTGGGCCTCTTGTTATTCATTGTTTACCTGGACCTATGTGAGGGGACAGAGGGGGGAGGGGACCTTGTCCCTGTTTTTATTCATTGCTTATATCTGGACCTGTGTAAGGGAACAAAAGAGGGGACCTTGTGGGTTTATTCATTGTTTGGCTGGACTTTTGTGAGGGGTCTGAGGGAGGGGATCTTGTCCCTGTGTTTAATGTTTACCTGAGCCTGTGTGAGGGGTCAGAGGGAGGGTACCTTTCCCCTGTGTTTAATGTTTACCTGAGCCTCAGTGAAGGGTCAGAGGGAGGGTACCTTTCCTCTGTGTTTAATGTTTACCTGAGCCTCAGTGAGGGGTCAGAGGGAGGGTACCTTTCCTCTGTGTTTAATGTTTACCACAGCCTGTGTGATGGCTCAGAGGGAGAGGATCTTTCCCCTGTGTTTAATGTTTACCTGAGCCTCAGTGAGGGGTCAGAGGGAGGGTACCATTCCTCTGTGTTTAATGTTTACCTGAGCCTCAGTGAGGGGTCAGAGGGAGGGTACCTTTCCTCTGTGTTTAATGTTTACCTATGCCTGTGTGAGTGGACAGAGGGAGGAAACGTTGTGCCTGTGCTTTTTTATTTACATGAGCATGTGTGAGGGGTTAGAGAGGGAGGGGACCCTGTCCCTGTGTTTGCTCATTGTATTTGTCCCCAACCTGACCTGCCCCGCCCTCGAGTTACTCAGGTGTTGAGATATTGACAGAACAACACTTTGTTTACGCACTACATTGAGGTTGACATGGTTTTTCACAGAGACGCCTTGAGATTATAGTACCAAGTACTGTATATAGAGATAAACTAATCACCTTCAACATGGAATAAAACACTTAACTATGTAATTATTTTTCCGTAAGGATAAGTAATACTTGAAGCAAGAAACTATCAAAACTTTCTGAAGTATGAAATTTGTTCCGAAGTTTTTAATGTTATTTTGTCAACATTGACAATAATAATGGGATACTGTATTCATGCATATCTTGTATCACCATCAACAAAAACAAGTATTGAAAAAAGATCAGAACTCATTTATATAATAATTATTTGATTATTTCCAGGTTTAATGTAGACCCTTTTAGTAAAATGGTAAACAATGGGATTGGATTGTTTTGTTACTTTACATTCTCTACACTGTATTGTTTATGAGAATAAAACAATTGCCATTGTCCCGGACATATCAGTGTTAGATATAACAATGTACAGTAGCTACCTCTGTGTTTCAAGTGGGTACATATATATTCATATCCGATTTCATGCATTCTGACTGAGAATTTGTGTGGAATATGTGATAACTGGTCTTTTGATGAAATGAAAGCCGATATGGATATTATTTGTATTAGGTATTCACTGTTTAAATGCTTCATATTGGGTTAGGTTCTTCAATTTATGTCATAATTTCTATAATTTCTTTCATTTTATGCAGCTTTTTTAAGGAAATTACTTTAATGGGCTAATATTCAAGGATTGACAGAAGGATATGTATTTTAACACCATCATGAGAGTATGGGAGTGGCCTTATTCTAGTTCAACTTTCCACATGATCATGCTTTTTGTGTTGCCTGCAATGTGAGGCGACATATAGGTATTACTTTGGCGGCGGCGGCGGCGGCTGCTTCGTCCGAAACAAGGTTTCCTTGGGATAACTTGAGTTCCCTTTGGTTGATTTAATAATCAGATCATATCATACTCCACTCTAGGTAGGTGAATTCAGCACCAAGGGAACTGTATCTTAATTCATCCAATAGCTGGTCTATAAAATAAATAAATAAAATATACAACATTTGTTATAGCGCTCTATCTAGCTAACATAGGCCACTCTAAAGCGCTTTACAGTACATAGATATACAATTGTATACAGTCAATACAATTAGCATATATATATATATATTAATCGATACAATATTGAGGAATTCACAGGAGCTGCCCTATCAGGTGCTAACTACTAGTCCTATGTCACCTGGCTAATTTCTCCCTATGTGTGTATGCCTGCGTGTGTGTTGGAGATGTATTGTGTTCTGTTTGTAGTGGGACCGTGCTTCCAACTGTATCATTTATACAATGTAGTGCCACTTCACTTTAATGCTACAGCACAGATACCACAAAACCCACCCCAGACCATTTTATACTCCACCTGGGTTGTTGGAGTTGTGTGGGCAGGTGAAAAACACTTTCTCTGAATATTCCATGCGTACAGCGACTTAGGGGATCGAACCCCGGCTACCTGTTTGGAAGGCTGGAGTGTTAACCACTCAACTAATCCGCCCATACAAATGCCAAAGCTATCGGAACAACCTACAACGAATCAATAAACAAGTGAACTTCAGACTATGATTTATTATCCATTACATAATTATCAAACAGTAAAATAACAATAAATCATTATCATTAAAGTTTGTAGTTTTAAACTATGGTCCTCAAGGATACAGCTACATCCTGCTTTCTGTGGGATCTAAACCTGTACAACCTACACCAATAGTCTATGGGACGGCTCACTCCCAGCTCTGCTGTGTGGCTTTCTTAAAGCTGACAGTGCAAGTTGAAAAGCCTTCAATTGAGATTTAAAAAAAAAAAAAAAAAAAAAATCTGGTTTAGAGATCTTCCCCATCTCTTCCTTCTACCATTTCTAAGGAAGTGCAGACATTTTAGTTTGTCCTTGCTTGGTAACGAGTATGGGTCTCACTGATGTTTTATATGGGATTTATAGAAGTATGTTCAGTAATAAACTTTTTATCCCCCGTTTTCACCGAAACGGGGGGTATTATTTTGGGGTTTTCCGTCTGTCTGTCTGTCATGTCACGCTTCGTTTCCTTGCAATAACTGCAACAAATTTATCCAATTTCCTTCAAACTTGGTCACTGGGTTAAATGCCTTTAAGGCTCGGCCAAGTTCTTTGACCACTTTCAGCCGACCCCATTTGGCAGAGTTATGGCCCCTTGATTAACGAAAAAACGTCATTATCTGCTGCGCTTCGTTTACGTGCAATAACTGTTAACCAATTTTTTTCAAACTTGGTCACAGGGTTAAATGACTTAATGGCTCGGCTAAGTTCGAAGACCAAACTCTCGCAAATATTATCCAATTGTCTTAAAACTAAGTAACAGGGTTGGACTCTATTTGGCAGAGTTATGGCCTCTTGATTAAAGAAAAACGTCATTATCTGCAGTTTCCGCTTAATAACTCTAGCAAATATTAGCCAAATTTCTTCAAATTCCCTCGGGCACACTTAGGTTTTCATGTGATAATTGCTGTAGATATTTTTAAGATGTTTCAACCAAATTCCTTATGCACATCAAACTCATGCTAAGTTTGCCAACCATTGTGATTTGTGCATATTTACGGATAATCAATGAGGTATCAGGGCTTTTTTTTATTCTTCAAGTTTTAAGCTATACATTATGTCTCAGCAGCACAATACTCACATGTTTAAACCTATAACCTCAATAATGTTAACCTACAGCAAGGGTATAAATTCCATGAATTTGCTTGTTAATACTTAACTGTAAGAAAATGTCATATTACCAATTATAGAAACAATTAAATAACATTTATTGTGAAATTATATAAATAGAAATATCAAGTTTTAGTATAAAATTTCAATGTTAATTATAAAAATATAATTAAACAGTTTATGTAATCATAATTTCTCTATGAAAAGAGTGCTGTTATTACATTAATTTTGTTATGAGGGAAATGGGGATTAATAATAGAGTTATTACGGTACTTATATCAGTACTATAATCCAGACCACTAATCCCTGAGGGAGCTCAGGATAATGTGAAGAAATAAGCTTTATGAATATCTATTACCTAGAGGTAATTTGTTAATCTTTTGTGGTGCCTACTGCCAATTTATGCTGTTTCTCATTGATCTCTACCTAAACTGGCAGGGTACGTTGACCGCATTCAGGGTCCCTCGCACCCACGACCAGGTAAGGAAGTGGGTAGAGCAGGCTAACACCTACAGCATACCTGTATAATAGGACTCGCTGATACTGTCGGGGCTGGACATTTAAAGCCCACATGACACTGAACACAGGTTGTGGATAGTTGTAAATGTCAGCCCTACACCTGTAACCGTTACTGTAACATTTCTACCTGTGGATATATATTAATTGGAAGGACTTACAGCGTCAATCAAACTGTTCAGTGACAATCTACTTGTTTAGAGGTGTGTAGGTAAGTTTTTTTGAGATATATGTATAATTTACTAATTACGGGTCTTTAGATATACTGTATTAAGATATTCAGGTTATAGACAAAATAATACAAGGCATTAATGGTTATTAGCAAGAAAGATGGCCAATAAACATATCTGATAGATTCAGTATACATGTATTATACTCTGTGTAAACAGAGGGTAGTTATCAGTGCTGAACAGGAGGTATGGGCAAGTTCTGGGCATATTATGTGGCTTCATGTGTATTCCTTAACTATGTGGCCATTTCTGGTTTTTAGGTGTTGATCAAACAGTTACTGGTGACGTAACATTGTTATTGGGCAGACATTCATTGTCACATATACAAGATATATTGTGAATAAGTATATATATATATATATATATATAATGTGAATCAGATGTGAATCAGCTATATACATATATAATGTGAATCATTAAACAAACATTTAATTGTTTGTTTGGATCCAGTGCCAATATTGGATCATACTGTCGTTATTACCTATGAGACTATATATAATGTGAATTAGATATATATATCTAATGTGAATCATATATATATAATATGTGAATCAGATATATACATATATAATGTGAATCAGATATATATATATAATGTGAATCCAATTGACATCATGTGAAATGAATATATTTTATATTAATCTAATTTTATATAAAAATTAAACTTCTTATTTTACAACAATTATGAAACAAGTTATTTCAGCTTACAATAATTGCTCTTTTCTTGTTGGCCCGGATGTCAGCGTGCAGGGGTCTTAATGTGGGAGGAAACCGGAGTACCAAAGAAAACCCAGCTGGTCGGGCAGGTGACCCCTTAACTTTTCACGTCCGATCAGTGAATCGAACCCTAGATTGATAGCATTGATAGCATGTGAATCAGATAGATGTCATAGAAATCAATTGATAACATGTGAATCAGATAGATGTCATAGGAATCAATTGATAACATGTGAATCAGATAGATGTCATAGGATTCAATTGATAACATGCATGTGAATATGATTGATAACAATGTTTTAATTTCAGTTTCTTTATTTCCGAGAGCCAGCCGACTCATAAGTTAAATATCAAACAATTACATCATGTAGTACATGTACAAGAGATTATTATAGAAATTTAAATTGATAAAGTGGAGAGTGAGCTTACAAAGTACACAAGTAGTTTTCCATATCAGACATTGATTTCAATACTTTCCGAGATTACATTATTCTTTTTACATTAGTTGTACTCAATAACTTTGTTAACTGAAAAACATTGTGAATTGTCTTTTCCATTGCTGGCCTCTTGGTACATAGGAGTGGGTACGGATTGTAGTGCCGTAGAAACTCCACAAACTGTGTTGTTAGTTATTCATCAGGACACAGTTTTATCAAACAATATGATTCCTGTTGTTTTTTGGCAATATTTCACTGTATCAAATAGTTGAAGATTTGTTATTATTATTTTCTTGTATTAGACATGCTGAAAATTTTCTTTAATTATCCCTTATAGTTGTTTTTGAAATAACTAGCAGGGTACACATCAAACCCATCTTACTGACTATCAATGTTTCTATATCTGTCATTCCCATCTACTGTGTATCACTCCATCCATTGATATTACTTACTTGAGCATAGCTTTGATTCTGAACCAGTGAAGATATTTTAATGAAACATTATTCCATATACACAATTTTTAGACAGACATGGCACACCTTTGATTTGCTGGACCTTTTCCCTGACAGTCAAGCTCACAATTTGTTTTACTTGTCTCGCTGTTGATAACTTGGTTTATATAACCAAACACTTCTGTCATGTATTCTTTAAAGGTATTTTGTCAAGGTCATAATGAGTAGTCCAAGGTCATGATGGGAAGTCCAAGGTCATAACGAGAAGTCCGAGGTTATAATGAGTAGTCCGAGGTCATAATGAGTAGTCCAAGGTAATAATGAGAAGTCCAAGTTCATAATGAGAAGTCCACGGTCATAATGAGTAGTCCCACGTCATAATGAGAAGTCCAAGGGCATAATGAGTAGTCCAAGGTCGTAATGAGTAGTCCAAGGTCAAAATGAGAAGTCCAAGTCATAATGAGTAGTCCACGGTCATAATGAGTAGTCCGAGGGCATAATGAGAAGTCCAAGGGCATAATGAGTAGTCCAACGTCATAATGAGAAGTCCACGGTCATAATGAGTAGTCCAAGGTCATAATGAGTAGTCCAAGGTCATAATGAGAAGTCCAAGTCATAATGAGTAGTCCAACGTCATAATGAGAAGTCCAAGGTCATAATGAGAAGTCCAAGGTCATAATGAGTAGTCCGAGGTCATAATGAGAAGTCCGAGGTCATAATGAGTAGTCCGAGGTCATAATGAGAAGTCCAAGGTCATAATGAGTAGTCCAAGGTCATAATGAGAAGTCCAAGGTCATAATGAGAAGTCTGAGGTCATAATGAGTAGTCTGAGGTCATAATGAGAAGTCCAAGGTCATAATGAGTAGTCCAAGGTCAGAATGAGTAGTCCAAGGTTATAATGAGTAGTCCAAGGACATAATGAGAAGTCCAAGGCCATAATGAGTAGTCCAAGGGCATAATGAGAAGTCTGAGGTTATAATGAGTAGTCCAAGGCCATAATGAGTAGTCCAAGGCCATAATGAGAAGTCCATGGTCATAATGAGAAGTCCGAGGTCATAATGAGTAGTCTGAGGTCATAATGAGTAGTCAAAGGTCATAATGAGAAGGCCAAGGTCATAATGAGAAGCCCAAGGTCATAATGAGTAGTCCAGGGTCATAATGAGTAGTCTGAGGTCATAATGAGTAGTCTGAGGTCATAATGAGTAGTCCAAGGTCATAATGAGAAGTCCAAGGTCATAATGAGTAGTCAAAGACTACCGTTGCTTGATATTAAAGGTCATTATCCTGAATAGCATTATTGTATGTGCCACTTTTACTACAGAAGTAAAGCTTTTTAAATACCATTTTCAGTCCTTCATAGCGCCTAGAGAATATAGCAGGTTATATTTTTTGTTCCGTTTTTGTGAGAGCTTGTGTGGTACTGTCATTGACATTGTTGAAGTTTCCCTTAGATCATGATGCATTATGTAATTGGTTGTGGATTGAAAAGAAAAAACCCTGAAGAGAATGTATTTGCGAATGCATTTATAACTATTCCAATTTTATTGACTTGCTCTTTTTAAAAAATTCAGTTTTTGAAATGATAAGCTTAAAGTCCTTGATGTGTTAACATTCAAAGTTGACGTTGTAGATCAGACAGTGTCTATATTTATGTCCATATGTTATAAATAAAAACACTTCATCAATTTATAATTTGAAATCTATCTCTGGGTGTTGGTGGGACAGCTCGGGTTTACTTCAGATATACATTGTGTTTCATTCTAATCCTTGTGTTTATTGACAATTCAATCCAAGCAAACACTAGTAAACTAAAATATGAGTACTTCATTAATAATTGATGCATACAGTGCATGAATAGCTCCCCATACTTGATGACTGATATTTTAAACAAGCAAAGTCGATTATTGGTGGTACAATGGTGTGTGTTATGATGGTATAGACAACAGTCCGAGGGTCTGTTATACACAGAATGATGGTATAGACGACAGTCCGAGGGTCTGTTAAACACAGAATGATGGTATAGACGACAATCAGAGGGTCTGTTAAACACAGAATGATGGTATAGACGACAGTCCGTGGGTCAGTAAAACACAGAATGATGGTATAGACGACAGTTGAAAGGTCTGTTAAACACAGAATGATGGTATAGACGACAATCAGAGGGTCTGTTAAACACAGAATGATGGTATAGACGACAGTCCGAGGGTCTGTTAACACAGAATGATGGTATAGACGACAGTCCGAGGGTCTGTTTAACACAGAATGATGGTATAGACGACAGTCCGAGGGTCTGTAAACACAGAATGATGGTATAGACCACAGTCCGAGGGTCTGTTAACACAGAATGATGGTATAGACAACAGTCCGAGGGTCTGTTAAACACAGAATGATGGGATAGACGACAGTCCGTGGGTCAGTAAAACACAGAATGATGGTATAGACCACAGTTGGAGGGTCTGTTAAACACAGAATAATGGTATAGACGACAGTTGGAGGCTCTGTTAAACACAGAATGATGGTATAGACCACAGTCCGAGGGTCTGTTAAACACAGAATGACGGTATAGACGACAGTCCGAGGGTCAGTAAAACACAGAATGATGGTATAGACCACAGTTGGAGGGTCTGTTAAACACAGAAAGATGGAATAGACGACAGTCCGTGGGTCAGTAAAACACAGAATGATGGTATAGACGACAATCCGTGGGTCAGTAAAACACGGTATGGTGGTATAGATATCTGAGATTCCATAACACAGATTTACTGTAACAGAAAAGGACAAATACATCCTGCAATGGCGCAAATACCTATGAAAATAAAACAACACATATTTTAATTAAAAATATGTCCACCTTACATCACTATGACTAGATGTCAGTATCACAAATTGATTTGAATATTGCAATTATGTGAAATAGTGATGTGTGAATACAAATACTTCAGAATATAGTGAAAATCTTTGCTTCTGATTTTCTTGTTTCATTTGTATATATATATTTGATCACTTTTGAAGGTCAAAACAATCCTGACATGTGAAATGATGTTATTGGTAAACTGTTAATTTGGCTTTTTTCCATGTTTCGGTCTGTTCGTTCTCCATTTAAACTCTGACAAAAGGCCCCAGTGTTCCTATGTAAAGCTTAAACACAGTAGGATAAGTGAAAGAGTAAACTTTGAGAGGCCATTCAGATTAATTCTTTACTTAAGGTTTTGTCGATTTTGACACACTTGCATGCAGGGTGAAGGTCACTATATGTCAGTGACTTAATTGACATGACTGTCTGTTGTTTGTGTGAGTATATATATGTTCAGTGTTGATTTAATCATAATTCATTTGTTCGCTTCTCATAGCACACTGGAGTTCTACCTATTGTACCTTAGTTTGTAAATTGGCATAGTACCAGAGCATCATTGTACTGATTGTGTAACTGTCGGTTTATTAACAGTTTCATTTCCGTGTCTAGTCATCACAAAGCTTGACAAGGACACAATTGATACACTACTCTCTTTAGAGTCACTGGTTATATAAGATTCCTGAAGAGCTAGTCAGCTAACATCAGTCAAGATCTGATCAGTTCAAATACATTCATTTGATGACTGATTCTGTACAGTTATTTCTACTACCAAGAATGGAGTTCAGAAATAAAACTTAGTAGTCTTGGATAGTTTCGCGACGGTCAGCTGTTGGCCAGGTCATTTCCTGTAACTCCATGTAATCAGTTCCATCTGCTGGTCATTTTGTCACCTTATACAGGGTTGACCATTGGTCAGTTCATCACCTTGACTGACCAGTCTTACAGGTGACTGATTAGGATTGTACAGGTGAGTCAATTACATCCTATTCACACTTCAGTGGATATCTTCTGAAGAGTGAAGGATTACTCCAGGGTACGTAAACACCTTAAAAAAGATAGCAGACACAGTTTATACTATCAGGTGTAAATTGACTGGAAAAAAGCGACTCTGAAACTTTTATCTGAATGGAACATGAAGTAAGTGACCATTTGACCTTAACTCAATACATTAGTAAATGATGTGCATTGTATTCACTGCTTTACGTAGGTAAATTTCATGCCCTTTACATCTTCCAGTTTTGCAGTAAAACGTAGTCAATAAAACATTGTCTTAGTATTGTACTTTTTTCCTCTAGGAGTTAACACTTCAAACTAATTATTTTGAAAAATTAACTTAACACCATAAAAATTTGATTTGAAAATCACAAAAAACACTTAAGTAATTTCAAAATTGAAATCAACACTATTAAGATATTTTGTTTGAAAATTTAAATAAACTGTATTAAAACTGTATTTTGAAATTTAAATAAACTATTAAAATTTCATTTTAAAATTTAAATACACACTTTTAAAAGTATATTTTAAAATTTTACTTTTAAAATCTGTTTAACCATAGAACATTAAACTCAAATTCTCACACAGAATTAAATCATAATTATTATTTCGGAATCATTATCTTTTCAGTAGTTGCATGGTAATCTTTCTGAAGTATCATTTTAGTTATTTTCATTTTACTAGTGTTATTTTTAAAACCGCACATTTTGACTTCTTTTACATTTCAAAGATACACTGAACAAGAACTGAACAATTATTCATAACAGCAAATAGAAACAATTATGTTGAAAAACAAAAACTTGGATTAAACACTAGTCTCTGTGTTAACAGCTAAATCATTTACCTTTACATTAAAAGTAAATTGAGATCCTGCTGATATATAAACCCCTTGTGTCCACAGGTATCCAGTGTTTCCCATGTAATTCTATGTCACTTCAAACATTGCTGTTTTAATAACAAATTCTTCTGTACTTGAGGAATGTTCCCCTGCCCCCTCCTACCACATATTACACTATCGTCTATGCATCTCTTATTTGCTAGCTAAGTTGGAGTCACAGCAATGTTATGTGAAATAAAACAATACAGGAAAATATTTCACTGGTATATTTTATAATTTCATCTTCCTTTGGAAAAGTCATGCATATTCAGATATATATCAGTGAAGAGAGATCCTATTACTGAGGGAGATCATTGTGAGAACTGTGTAGTTAACAAGTTCTGTGAGTGAGATCTATATGAGAACTGTGTATAGTTTACAAGTTCTATGAGTGAGATCTATATGAGAACTGTATAGTTTACAAGTTCTGTGAGTGAGATCTATATGAGAACTTTGCATTGTTGACAAGTTTTAAAGTGAGATCTATATGAGAACTATGTTTAGTTTACAAGTTCTGTGAGTGAGATCTATATGAGAACTATGCATTGTTGACAAGTTTTAAAGTGAGATCTATATGAGAACTATGTTTAGTTTACAAGTTCTGTGAGTGAGATCTATATGAGAACTGTATAGTTTACAAGTTCTGTGAGTGAGATCTATATGAGAACTGTGTTTAGTTTAAAAGTTCTGTGAGTGAGATCTATATGAGAACTGTGCATTGTTGACAAGTTTTAAAGTGAGATCTATATGAGAACTGTGTTTAGTTTACAAGTTCTGTGAGTGAGATCTATATGAGAACTGTGCATTGTTGACAAGTTTTAAAGTGAGATCTGTATGAGAACTGTGCATTGTTGATGAGAGTGCCTGTGAGTGAGATCTATATGAGAACTGTGTGTATGTGGCAAGAGTTTCTGAGAGTGAGATTTATATAAGAATTATGCATAGCCGACAATATTTCCTGTTGAGTAAGGTCTGTACAAGAGTGCTACTTCACAGGAAGTGTTTTTGAGTGAGGACTGTTCAAGACAGTTAACAGAGGTCCTATCTAGTGAGGCCTGTATATGAGAGTTGACTTGAGGAACTTTGGCGTGATGTCTGTAAGAGTTCCTGTGAAGTGAGGCCTGTATATGAGAGAGATGACACGAGGTCCTATGAAGTGATGTCTGTAAGAGTTCCTGTGAAGTGAGGTCTGTATATGAGAGAGTTGACATGAGGTCCTATGAAGTGATGTCTGTGAGAGTTCCTGTGAAATGAGGCCTGTATATGAGAGAGTTGACATGAGGTCCTATGAAGTGATGTCTGTAAGAGTTCCTGCGAAGTGAGGTCTGTATATGAGAGAGTTGACATGAGGTCCTATGAAGTGATGTCTGTAAGAGTTCCTGTGAAGTGAGGCCTGTATATGAGAGAGTTGACACAAGGTCTTATGGAGTGATGTCTGTAAGAGTTCCTGTGAAGTGAGGTCTGTATATCAGAGAGTTGACATGAGGTCCTATGAAGTGATGTCTGTAAGAGTTCCTGTGAAGTGAGGCCTGTATATGAGAGAGTTGACATGAGGTCCTATGAAGTGATGTCTGTAGGTGTTCCTGTGAAGTGAGGCCTGTATATGAGAGAGTTGACACAAGGTCCTATGGAGTGATGTCTGTGAGAGTTCCTGTGAAGTGAGGCCTGTATATGAGAGAGTTGACATGAGGTCCTATGAAGTGATGTCTGTAAGAGTTCCTGTGAAGTGAGGTCTGTATATGAGAGTTGACATGAGGTCCTATGGAGTGATGTCTGTAAGAGTTCCTGTGAAGTGAGGTCTGTATATGAGAGAGTTGACATGAGGTCCTATGGAGTGACTGATGGTGACAGGATTCAGAAAATATCTAGTACTGCCTCCAGCCGAATGTTCCGAGTTGGTGTATAATTAGGATAGTTACACAAACACTTCCTCCCTGTGTTGTACTTACATTGTGTCAGCCTGTAATTAATGACCAGATATACATCTGGGTAGACTAAAGCAATCACAGATAATTACCGTGTACCGGTTCCCTCTGAGTCTGTATATGCAGGATTAGCTGAAAGGTATGTTTACGCTTTGGTTTGGTGGAATAACATCTAAAACCAGCTGATTTCAGCTTTTAACCCTTTAAGCCCTGATGATGCATTAATGTTTGACTTGAGGGTCCTGTGAATGTTAAACGTTAATAAGTATACTTTATATAATAAGTATACTTTATATAATAGATTTAGGTATCATGTAAACGTTTAGCATCAATAGATTATCTATCTGTTAGTTATTCATTTGAGGATCCTGTTAATATCCAGTATGACATGTACTTGGTGATTTGCCTTGACTGATGAGGATACTGTGTATGTTCAGTATTACATGTACTTGGTGATTTGCCTTGACTGATGAGGACACTGTGTATGTCCAGTATTACATGTACTTGGTGATTTGCCTTGACTGATGAGGATACTGTGTATGTTCAGTATTAGTATGTTATCTATGGATTTGACTTGATGATCCTACAGTGAATACTCAATACTAGTTGGTAACATGTATGGAGGTGACTCCAGGATTATGTGAAAGTTCAGCTAAACACAAATCAACGATGGATGCCCTGGCCTCTTATTGGCTGAGATGTTCACTGTTCTTTTCCAAAAAGGATGCTGTGATTGACTCAGACTTGTTCCTTACACATTAAGGCCAAAGAAAGTCATGTGAATATAAAGGCCACATGGACCTTTTGTATAGGAGTTTTACCATGCGAGCATTAAGGCCACATGGACCTTTTGTATAGGAGTTTTACCGTGTGAGCATTAAGGCCACATGGACCTTTTGTATAGGAGTTTTACCATGTGAGCATTTAGGCCACATGGACCTTTTGTATAGGAGTTTTACCATGCGAGCATTAAGGCCACATGGACCTTTTGTATAGGAGTTTTACTGTGTGAGAATTAAGGCCACATGGACCTTTTGTATAGGAGTTTTACCATTTGTATAAATTTTGTACAGAAGATTAATGTAGACAAAAGTTTATAAAAATGTTTTGTATACAAGTTTAAAATACAACAAAACCTGCATTAAGACACCACTCTCAGGAAGTCCAAACAAGGTTTATCAAGGAAGGTTCAGTTCACAATAAATTCACACAGTAGGGAATATTAAATGGCCACTTTGAACAATGATCTATAAATACAGTTGGACTCATGAGGTGGTATTCTGTAGATGTTTTATATATAGATGTTTAAGCCTTAAAAATAACATCTACAATTTAAAATGAGAAAAAACCTTTTTGGTTTGGCTTTAATTTGCTGGAAAAAAAATGAATGTTAAAAAATGTATCACCGAGTTATTCTGGTGTTATTATTGGAAAGTGTCATTATCTGACCTAAGAGCCGTTAGATAGGTTCCAGGTAATTTATCACAATTCTGATGTAATTAAATTTATAAGTTTCACCTCATAATGTTATCATGAAATATGCTCAATTAAAATATGCAGGTAAATTAATAGTTAAATATGATAGGATCTGAAATATATTTGCATGCAACAACAAAAAAGACTTTAATTTTAGATCCAGAACGGAGTGCAATGCCATATGAGAACTTTGTGTACCTGCAAACAATGAAAGTCAATGGGATAAAACCAGACAGATAGGGCCCATGTACTGTACATATTACGCACAAATATTGTGCACAGATATGTTACAATAATTATCTGCTTTCATATGTACAATGACTGTTGGCTGGTGATAACTAGATACTATGCAACTGTGGTACAAATGTCCTAATTACCGTAGATATTATCTTTTTGTCCGGTTATGACTTTTTACAATCGGGTAAAGTGATAGTGGGTACAGAACCCCCCAGATTATGATTGGTTATATAATTACCGTAGCACTGTCTATAGAACCCCCCAGATATGATTTGTTATATAATTACTGTAGCACTGTCTATAGAACCCCCCAGATATGATTCGTTATATAATTACTGTAGCACTATGTATAGACATGTACATTACTTCAACACTAGCTAGTGGGGTATAGACAGATGATGTAATATTTTGACCTTGTTACACGTTTACTCGATTGTTGTAATTTTATTCCTTTGAGACATTTGAGGAGCTAAGCTGTCATTCCCTATGAAGATTTGTAGCCTAAACTTAGCTTGACATTTGAGGAGCTAAGCTGTCCTTCCCTATGAAGATTTGTAGCGAACCCCCCAGATATGATTCGTTATATAATTACTGTAGCACTATGTCTACAGAACCCCCCAGATATGATTCGTTATATAATTACTGTAGCACTATGTATAGACATGTACATTACTTTAACACTAGCTAGTGGGGTATAGACAGATGATGTAATATTTTGACCTTGTTACACGTTTACTCGATTGTTGTAATTTTATTCCTTTGAGACATTTGAGGAGCTAAGCTGTCATTCCCTATGAAGATTTGTAGCCTAAACTTAACTTGACATTTGAGGAGCTAAGCTGTCGTTCCCTATATGAAGATTTGTAGCCTAAACTTAGCCTGACATTTGAGGAGCTAAGCTGTCGTTCCCTATATGAAGATTTGTAGCCTACACTTAGCTTGACATTTGAGGAGCTAAGCTGTCGTTCCCTATATGAAGATTTGTAGCCTAAACTTAGCTTGACATTCGCGGAGCTAAGCTGTCGGTCACTATGAAGATTTGTAGCCTAAACTTAGCTTGTCCTTTGGAGAAATATTACTTGCAATTGTTTAAATATATTTTTATTGCCTTGAAAATGACAAAAAGGTTTGGGAACAAGTTCTTACAACTTAATTAAGCCCAAGGAGACTATGAAGATTTGTAGCCTAAACTTAGCTTGTCCTATGGAGAAATATTACTTGCAATTGTTTAAATATATTTTTATTGCCTTGAAAATGACAAAAAGGATTGGGCACAAGTTCTTACAACTTAATTAAGCCCAAGGAGACTATGAAGATTTGTAGCCTAAACTTAGCTTGACATTCGGGGAGCTAAGCTGTCGTTCCCTATATGAAGATTTGTAGCCTACACTTAGCTTGACATTTGAGGAGCTAAGCTGTCGTTCCCTATATGAAGATTTGTAGCCTACACTTAGCTTGACATTTGAGGAGCTAAGCTGTCGTGCACTATATGAAGATTTGTAGCTTTTTAGCTTGACATTCGAGGAGCTAAGCTGTGGTTCCCTATATGAAGATTTGTACCCTAAACTTAGCTTGACATTTGAGGAGCTAAGCTGTCGTTCCCTATATGAAGATTTGTAGCCTAAACTTAGCTTGACATTTGAGGAGCTAAGCTGTCGTTCACTATATGAAGATTTGTAGCTTTTTAGCTTGACATTCGAGGAGCTAAGCTGTGGTTCCCTATATGAAGATTTGTAGCCTAAACTTAGCCTACATTTTAGGAGCTAAGCTGTGGTTCCCTATATGAAGATTTGTAGCCTAAACTTAGCTTGTCCTTTGGAGAAATATTACTTGCAATTGTTTAAATATATTTTTATTGCCTTGAAAATGACAAAAAGGTTTGGGAACAAGTTCTTACAACTTAATTAAGCCCAAGGAGACTATGAAGATTTGTAGCCTAAACTTAGCTTGACCTTCGAGGAGCTAAGCTGTCGTTCCCTATATGAAGATTTGTAGCCTAAACTTAGCTTGACCTTCGAGGAGCTAAGCTGTCGTTCCCTATGAAGATTTGTAGCCTAAACTTAGCTTGTCCTTTGGAGAAATATTACTTGCAATTGTTTAAATATATTTTTATTGCCTTGAAAATGACAAAAAGGATTGGGCACAAGTTCTTACAACTTAATTAAGCCCAAGGAGAAATATTAGCAGTAGAATACATTCTGATTAATGGTACAATGTAGTATGTTATAAGTCCATTTTATGCAATAGAAAAATTACTGTGATCCTTTCGTTTACATTTTATGCTTGTTCATAACAATAGTTCACCGCTCTACCTTATAATCACTATAACTACTAAATGGATTAGAATAAAATGATAACTTGTTTATGGTAAAATCTATTGGTGAGTAAGACAACCATTCCTTATCAGTAGGAAATATAAATGTTTGACGTTCTTGATAAGTTTACACCTGTAATCAGAATGGTCCCTTTCTCTGCCTTACACTCTTTTCTCGGGCCTGTAGCCTAAATACAGGCCAGGTTTCTATAATCTCCGGTATGTTTGTTTGCGTTAAATGTTCAGGATTTTGTGTAAATGTTTAAATATCGGTATTTATAATAAATTGTTCAATGTTGAACATTCATTTCTACATTGATTGAAATGTAGTTCATGGTTCGTAATTATAGTTTATAGCAGTTAGATAAAACATTAATTGGTCTATTTCAGTACTTGTGTGATGCATATCTCGCACTGACGTGTATACATTTAGCAGTTTTAAAAGGACGTGATCCATTTATAGATTTGTAAAGAAGGGTTTTGGCCTCAGTACAGTGGGCTGGAGGGTGGATGATTGACAGTTTTCAGTTGTATTAGCCAGGGAAGACGGTATTACAGCCTACTAAATGTCCAGTATACAGGTATGATTACAGCATAGTGATGGTCCAATATACAGAGCCCAGCTGTTTGTCTTTGGTATAAGGTGATGGTGGTAGATACACTCAGGAGAAATTAACAGGAGAAATTATAACCTATCACCTGTCTAGTGTACAGGTATATGTAATTACAGCCTTTCACCTGTCCAGTATACAGGTATATGTAATTACAGCCTTTCACCTGTCCAGTGTACAGGTATATGTAATTACAGCCTTTCACCTGTCCAGTATACAGGTATATGTAATTACAGCCTTTCACCTGTCCAGTGTACAGGTATATGTAATTACAGCCTTTCACCTGTCCAGTATACAGGTATATGTAATTACAGCCTTTCACCTGTCCAGTGTACAGGTATATGTAATTACAGCCTTTCACCTGTCCAGTATACAGGTATATGTAATTACAGCCTTTCACCTGTCCAGTGTACAGGTATATGTAATTACAGCCTTTCACCTGTCCAGTATACAGGTATATGTAATTACAGCCTTTCACCTGTCCAGTGTACAGGTATATGTAATTACAACCTATCACCTGTCCTTTGGTATACTTTGGTATAAACTTTGGAAAAGTGGTGTTAGCGGTAGACTGCTAAATGTAATTAGATCCGTTTATGATAATGAACGTTCTTCAATAAAATTAAATGGTAAAATATCTGCTATGTTCGATATACATGTATGTTTATTACTAGGGGAATCAATATCGCCCATGATTTTTTTCATTATTCCTTAATGATATGGAGTGAGTTTATGAATTCCAATTGTCAGGGTAATATATATGAATTACAATTAACTATTTATGTTAATGTGTTAACATCTTTTTCTTTTAATCTATTGCATTAGTTTACAATGGACTGCACCTGGCTATTGCCATGCATTAACTGTATATCCCACATTGTGATACGTAACTGTTTGGCATTTGTCCAAACATAAAATTCTTGAGAAACACTTGTTCTGTAAGGTGAAAACCTTTTTCTTTTTTCTTTTTGTAAAATACAGGATTATATACAGAAGTATAAATCACAATACATGTACTAGCAAATAAATCTATGCCATGTGGTGGAAAGTACATAGTTCCTTTCTAGAACTTTAAAAGATAGTTATTTTATAAAAGAAAGTTATTTTAAATTCTGAATACCTAAAAATGAATGTCTCTATACAAATATTTGACCTTGGTCACATAAGTCATCACCGCAAGTTACAAAAGATATCTTATAAATAGTCAGATTGAAAGAATCTCTTTTATCTTGGGAGGAAGTGATTTTGATTTGACTATTAGATTTATACTTGAAGGGTTTAATATTGCCACAGGTCATGATATACAGTAATTGGTGTAACTGGGAGCCGGTATAGGGTATGTTTTACAGCATTCTTTGGTTAAGCATGCTATTGAAGTGAGGTATACAAATCTCGATAGTTGCAAAGAAATTTTGATTTATCTTATAAATGAAATATTATCGCTTGAAATGGTAAATGAACGAGTTTATTTCCCAATAAGCATGAATTGTACATGAAATGAGCTAACTATATGAGTCATATATAGAAGAGAAATAAAAAGATATATTTTCATGATATATATGCATTATTGCATACTGATATAAATAGATATAGATATACAGTGAGATAGGGCAACATATTGGTGGTCGGATGTGACACTTCCTTTCCTGTTACATTTGACACCCAACTAAATATACCCACGGAAGATGGTGTAGAGTGCAGTGTGTTGGCTGGCATGGGTCAAGACTTTGTTGAAGGAGGGAGGAATGTAGCAGACTGGGTCAACAGCCAACAGCAAGTTAGCTCAATTGGTAAAGAGTGTGTTTAGAGCTTGGATGGTGTAGAGCGCAGTGTGTTGGCTGGCATGGGTCAAGACTTTGTTGAAGGAGTGAGGAATGTAGCGGAACTTGACTGGGTCAACAGCCAACAGCAAGTTAGCTCAATTGGTAAAGAGTGTGTTTAGAGCTTGGATGTCCCGGGTTCACATCTGCAGTACGGCCATTGCATTTTTTGTTTCCTGTTACGGTCAGTTACGGTCAGTTACGTAGTATCTGGTGCGATGTTTTGGACTTATCCTGAATAGGTACGGGCTGTAGTCTAGTGTGGGCAGTGGGGTTAGATGTAAGCTATAATAGCTAGGCGTACAGTGCGTGGACGTATAATTAGAAGTCAAAGCAATTACATACCTTTATCAGTGGTCAGTGTTGACCTGACCTTCACTATGACCAGTGGTCAAGGAGTATTGAGCGTTTATGAACAGTCATCAAGCCTGGTGTTTACCGTGGGAGTTATTGGTGTTTATCCTCATTTCTCACTGTGACAAGTAGAAGTGACAAATCAACAGTCCCTTGCAGTGATAACTACAGAACATTAACAGTCGGTGCTCACAAAAATAGCTAGCATACTGTAAATCACATTGTTTTTGTGAGGAATTGATTGTTTTGCCCTCACTGCACACCAGAATACTTTTTCTTGGTCAAATATTCCCCCTTCACTGGTAAAATTCATATTCACGCCATGCTAATATCGCCCTGCACATACTATTCCTACGTAGTATACTATAGTATAGCTGTGGAAACCGTAGCTTCTAGGCCCGATCTTTTAAAAAATATATATATTGTTATCGGACCATTTATACAGCTGGCGAAAGATAAACTGCGACGAAAACTTCCTGGTACACAGTTGTGATGAGAATCTTAGTAATTTAGGTAGATTTAGGTAAATTTAGGTCATCTACACATTGAAAGTTGATATTATTATTGCAAGATTATCCTTTCAATCATGAGCTCAAGTATTTGCGAAATATAATCTACAAGTATGGGTTGTGAAATATAGTGATGCACATGTACATTAATTTCTGCAGCTTGAAGGAATATAGATATGTATATGCATTATGGCGTACATAAATTTCTGGAACGCTGAGGAACAACTAGAACATATTAATTTCTTGAGTCTGAAGTAATAACTAGTATTTGTTAATTTCTGGAGCGCAAACATAGCAAACATGTTTTGAGGAATAAAAGCTTTTTAGGTCACCTGAGCTTTAGCTCAAGTGACCTATTGCTATCAGTTTTCGTCCGTCGTCGTCCGTCGTCCGTTAACATTTTACAATTCAAACTTAAAGACAAGTTCTGCTGGGCCGATCGAACGGAAAGTTGATAGGAATGATTGCCTCATGGTCCTGACATATGGCCGCCACGGCCGCCATTTTGAAAACCTATTTCAAACTTAAAGTCAAGTTCTGCTGGACCAATTGAACTGAAAGTTGGTAGGAATGATCGTCTCATGGTCCTGACAAAGTGTTGCTATTTTTCGGGTCAATCAGAAATACAATTTGGCTGCCATGGCCGCTATTTTGCTACTAAGTCCTAATAGGCCGATCTCACTTAAAATGGGGCTAGGAATGATCAGCTCATGGTCCTGACAAAGTGTTGTTATTTTTCAGGCCAATCATAAATCCAATATGGCCGCCACGGCCACAATTTTGAAAACATATTTCAAACTTAAAGTAAAGATCTACTTGGCCGATTGAACTGAAAGTTGGTAGGAATGATCGCCTCATGGTCCTGGCAAAGTGTTGTTATTTTTCAGGTCAATCATAAATCCAATATGGCCGCCACGGACACCATTTTGAAAACATATTTCAAACTTAAAGTCAAGTTCTGCTGGACCAATTGAACTGAAAGTTGGTAGGAATGATCGTCTCATGGTCCTGACAAACTGTTGTTATTTTTCGGGTCATTCAGAAATACAATTTGGCTGCCATGGCCGCTATTTTGCTACTAAGTCCTAATAGGCCGATCTCAGTTAAAATTGGTCTAGGAATGATCAGCTCATGGTCCTGACAAAGTTAAGTTAACATTATACTATTTTTTACTCAAATTGGTACATATTTCAACAACAAAAATAAATACTATAGACTCAGGTGACCGTTAAGGCCCATGGGCCTCTTGTTAAGGAAAGAAATTAACTTCTTGAGCTCTGAAGAATAGCTATGGATGTGTTTCAGCCTTTGTGTAATATTTGCAGACTGTGTCAGTTTGACTTCCGTTGAACAACTTTTGTTTGCTCTTTGTCAACTTTTAAGACTGGAGCAGGACCTATTGGTCCCTCCATATTGAATGCTTTCAAAAGTGTCGAGTAAGCAGATTTTGTTTCGTCACAGGTGACTGAATAAATAGATAAATATTTACAGACCAATGTAGGAGAAGGACAGGACAATACTTTTTGATTACAATTTAAATGCTGTTTAAACATTATTGATATCGACAGAAAGAAATTAAATGCTGCCATAGAAAGGCATAGACATGTAAAATTTGGCCATATAAATGAATTGCTGTGCTAGGCACTTTAGTTGTTGGCTAGTCAAAATAATCCAGTGTATCTGCATAATCAGTGTCAATATGGGTATGTTTATGTTGTAAGCATCACCGGCTGTATAGTATATACCTAGTACTGTTTTGTGTTAAACTGCATACCCAGAAAACTAATTAGCCACAAAAATAAAGGTCCTAGCTGTGTGTGGTGTTGTGTGGGGGAATTAGGCGTCCATTGTTTTGTGTCACACAGTATCAGACACATTGACGTTGGAGAGCGCACATTAACAATGTAAAGTCATTCAGCATGTTAAGGTTTTATAGCGGACAGTATTGTCACTACCTGATAGAAATCTGTGTTTACTCTAAGTCACAAGGTCAGTCAAAAGATATCACCTACGCTTGGATTATTGACCTCTGTGTTGGGCATGTTTCTGTTGGAACTAGTATATTGTTTAAGTATAAAAATCTACACTCACACTTGACAGAGATGAACATTACATGGCTCTGTATTGGTTTATTAGGTCACCTGAGCTTTAGCTCAAGTGACCTACTGCTATCCGTTTTCGTCCGTCGTCGTCCGTCGTCCGTCGTACGTCGTCCGTCGTCCGTCGTCCGTCGTCCGTTAACATTTTACATTTCAAACTTAAAGTCAAGTTCTGCTGGGCCGATTGAACTGAAAGTTGATAGGAATGATCGCCTCATGGTCCTGACAAAGTGTTGTTATTTTTCGGGTCGATCAGAAATCCAATATGGCCGCCACGGCCGCCATTTTGAAAACCTATTTCAAACTTAAAGTCAAGTTCTGCTGGACCGATTGAACTGAAAGTTGGTAGGAATGATCGCCTCATGGTCCTGACAAAGTGTTGTTATTTTTCGGGTCGATCAGAAATCCAATATGGCCGCCACGGCCGCCATTTTGAAAACCTATTTCAAACTTAAAGTCAAGTTCTGCTGGACCGATTGAACTGAAAGTTGGTAGGAATGATCGCCTCATGGTCCTGACAAAGTGTTGTTATTTTTCGGGTCAATCAGAAATACAATTTGGCTGCCATGGCCGCTATTTTGCTACTAAGTTCTAATAGGCCGATCTCACTTAAAATTGGTCTAGGAATGATCAGCTCATGGTCCTGACAAAGTTAAGTTAACATTATACTATTTTTTACTCAAATTGGTACATATTTCAACAACAAAAATAAATACTATAGACTCAGGTGACCGTTAAGGCCCATGGGCCTCTTGTTCTGGTAAAGCGAAAGTCATGTTTACAGCGTTGTATCAATATTGAAGTTTTTTCGACCAGAACCTTGGGGGTCAAAAGTTGGGATAAATTGTACATGTTTTATCAGAAATCTTTGTTTGCCTAAGAAAACCTGGTTATCTATGCGGATATGAAAATTTAATTGATATGAAAATTGCATGTCGATTTTTCTGTTTCCATCCATGTTCAGTGGAGGTCGATACCGCAGTGTTTACCATGTCCACTTTCAACGTTAAGTGCCGTAGGGTATTGACATGGACTGACACAGTAGACTTATTACATTGGTTACCCACAACTGTGACGATGACTCGTGTATTTGTGACAATGTTCATGATAATAGGCCTAATGCTGTTAAAAAGGGTCTTCACACTGCCCTCACAAACACTCTTATCCAAAGGTAAATACTGAACCTATATGGCCGTATAACAAGTTTGACAGGTTTTAGAGTGAGGCATGGTACTAGGGGTAAAGTATATAGGTAGCAAGGAAATAGAAAATGTTCTCAGTGCAGCTATATAGCTAATGATTCTACTTTTACCCGACAGAGTTTTCCACCCTTTATCATCTCCTTAGCTTCATGAGCCTCTACCTGTATATTAAATAGAGGTTAAAATTAATGTCTCTGGCAAAAATAATTTTCTGAACGAACTGGAACAAAATTTCCCAACATCTGAAATTTAGGTTGCAGTTGCCATTGATTAGTGTCGAGATTACACATATCTTATGACAGTTAAGATAACTAAGTACTAAATACATAAGATGAAATATTTGGACATTTTAATGTCAAGCATTCAAAATGTGCCACACCTATAAGTTCATTGATAGTAAAAAACATATAAGAAATACATGATAAAAACGTCTATCTTCTTGGTCTGATGTCAACTACCATGTCATAGCTGTAGTAACGTTCAGGTCTTACAAAGTATATATATACAGATTGGCTGGTACAACTGTATTTCAAGTATTGCTTTTTAATACATTGGGTTCAATTCCCTGATCGAATGTGAAAATGTATTGAGTCAGTCTACCTGCTCGACCATGTGGGTTTTCTCTGGGTAATCCTGTATCCTCCTACATGATGACCCCATGCACGCTACCATCCAGGCCAACACAAATGATTAATGTAAGTTAATGGAACTTGTTTCATAATTGTTGTAAAACAAATACATTTTAATTTTGATATATTCGACCCAATACCGTATTGTTAAATAGATCCAGACATAGTGTTCTGTCAATAAAAAGTGCCAATACTGTCATATTAGAAAGATATAGATTTTTGCCCTGTGAATACTTTAACTGCCTAGTACTGTTATGTGTGATTAAGATACAGACTTACTGCCCTGTGAGTAGTTATAGATACAGACTTACTGCCCTGTGAATAGTAAGAGAGATACAGACTTACTGCCCCGGGAGTAGTTATAGATACAGACTTACTGCCCTATGAATAATTATAGATACAGACTTACTGCCCTGTGAATAGTTAAAGATACAGACTTACTGCCCTGTGAATAGTTAGAGAGATACAGACTTACTGCCCTGTGAATAGTTAAAGATACAGACTTACTGCCCTATGAATAGTTATAGATACAGACTTACTGCCCTGTGAGAAGTTATAGATACAGACTTACTGCCCTGTGAATAGTTATAGATACAGACTTACTGCCCTGTGAGTAGTTATAGATACAGACCTACTGCCCTGTGAATAGCTATAGATACAGACTTACTGCCCTGTGAATAGTTATAGATACAGACTTACTGCCCTGTGAATAGTTAGAGAGATACAGACTTACTGCTCTGTGAATAGTTATAGATGCAGACTTACTGCCCTGTGAGTAGTTAGAGAGATACAGACTTACTGCCCTGTGCGTAGTTAAAGATACAGACTTACTGCCCTGCGAATAGTTATAGATACAGACTTACTGCCCTGTGAGTAGTTATAGATACAGACGTACTGCCCTGTGAATAGTTATAGATACAGACTTACTGCCCTGTGAGTAGTTAGAGATACAGACTTACTGCCCTGTGAGTAGTTATAGATACAGACGTACTGCCCTGTGAATAGTTATAGATAAAGACTTACTGCCCTGTGAGTAGTTAGAGAGATACAGACTTACTGCCCTATGAATAGTTATAGATGCAGACTTACTGCCCTGTGAATAGTTAGAGAGATACAGACTTACTGCCCTGTGAATAGTAATAGATACAGACTTACTGCCTTGTGAATAGTTAAAGAGATACAGACTTACTGCCCTGTGAGTAGTTATAGATACAGACTTACTGCCCTATGAATAGTTATAGATACAGACTTACTGCCCTGTGCAAAGTTATAGATACAGACTTACTGCCCTGTGAATAGTTAGAGAGATAAGACTTACTGCCCTGTGAATAGTTATAGATAAAGACTTACTGCCCTGTGAGTAGTTAGAGAGATACAGACTTACTGCCCTGTGAGTAGTTATAGATACAGACTTACTGGCCTATGAATAGTTATAGATACAGACTTACAGCCCTGTGTAAAGTTATAGATACAGACTTACTGCCCTGTGAATACGGTAGTTATAGATACAAACTTTCTGCCCTGTGAATATAGTTAAAGATGCAGACTTAACACCCTGTGAATAGTCAGAGAGATACAGACTTATTGCCCTGTGAATAATATAAACAAAAACTACTGTTACATTGTTAAGAATTTCAGATTGGAAGATTATACAAACCTAATCAACTTAGTTCAGAAGAAATATTTTCAAAGGCCTGGTAAAATTAGGTCAGATTAAAGAATAGGGCGCTATAGTGTATAATTATGTTGTGCCCTGATTGATTGAAAGGTGTGTTGGGAGATAGATGATACCTGCGCTGTACTCGTTAGTGATCCTCATTAGTAGATCTGCTATACCTACCTGGCATAATTTGTAAGCGTGGAATGCTGTGCGTGAAACACGAGGCCCTGTTGACCCCTGTTGGATCAGATTTGTACCTTTGCCAAGCATTTAATCTGCCTATCAACTTCTCAAGGAACATTTTGTTTTATACTAAAACCCAAATCATGCTCAGTACGAGTGGTCCCTTTCAGAGTGTGGTACCGGTGTATCAGTGTTGTGTGTGGCTAATGTGGGAATAGCACGTGTTCAGGTACACTCAGGTATTGTCACCTTGTGGAATCATTGTTCCTATCGATTTCTATATCTAATCTGTATTATAAACTAACCATGCTTCTCTGATAACTTGTGCAGTGTAATAATTATTACGGTATATATATAGTAGTGGGGCAGTTAGAAACAGGTAGTAGGCACAATGTGTGGTGCAATGTAATTTGTAGTAAAACAAGGACAGTTTACTTTGGATGCTTAATGTGTAAATGAAGTAAAATCTAGGAATTGAATACAGGTGAGTTTGGCAGAGATATATTTGGAACAAATGCTTATGTCATCCTGGGTAGTACAGTATTATCTTACACTGCATTTGAATATTGAGCGAGGTAAAGAAATTCCTCGTTTATGTGAGCAGCATTCTCTGTCTCTCATTTTACCTGTACTTGTTGATATGGTGTGCTTTGTGTCAACCTATAAAATGGACAAGTATTTTAGACCAGTGAGATAATCATAAAGTAAATATTGACAACGTTATGGATATTTTCCAAATAAGGTATGTTTACCTATAGATTGTACTCTTCAGAGCAGGCACCGGTCAAAGTACACTGTGGGTGTCCGGGGGCGAGTCATGTGGTCCTCAATATTCCCAGTGTATACCCTTCATGAAGGAGGTCAATGTCAGTGATCTTAATTAATGCATATTAATGGGCACAAGAGGATTTAAAGGTCAATCATTCAATACCTGTTTGTTTTTGTGGCTATATATCTATTTTCACAGTGGACTCTGTTCAATTCTATATCACTGATAATCATTTGGTAAATTTCCCACAAATAAATCTCTTTAATCCAAAACATTACTTATCTAAAATCTGACGTCTGCTGGCTAACTCGTAGTATGCAGATTTCATTAAAGTAATATATAAATATTGTCAGACTCTACAGGTTTCATTATAGCTAATATAAATAAAACTGAAGAGGTTCTACTGTTGGAAATATACAGATATTGATAAAGTTGATCTAACCTCAACTTTTTCCATTTTTGGGGAAGGGGGTGGGGGGGACAGATGGGAATTTAATTTGGTGCTGAACTGGGGTGGTAAAAGTTTTGTTGATTTGTTTTTGGAAGGGAGGTAAATAAAACTACACAGTATAATCAAACCAACAATTAAGTGAATGATTTATTTTCATTTCAGGACTTAAATTCAGACCCCCATCAACCATGACTTTGTGTGGAGGTGGACACTAGTGGCCCATGGCCCCTGGACTCTATAGGTGTGTTCAGTTATGAGGTATTGAGCCACAGCTCCCTGGGATCTATGTCCCTGACCGGGCTCAAACCCAGCATGCTGGCAGTAGATGTCCTAACAGAGAAGCTGCGTGACCAGACCATCGATGAACAGACCAAGAAAACCTCGCAAATCAAGCTGGTGAGTTTACACACACACTAAGTATTTAGAGACAGACCAAGTAAAAAATCAGAGACCAACCCTGCACAAAACAAGTTCAGAGATGAAATTCATAAAAAAAATCATAATTAATGGTATTAGTTCAGAGGTAAAGCAGACAACAAAAACATTTAAACCTGGTTGGTTAAAAGAAAGAATGTTTTAGTTACTTGAATGAATTATGCAATGGTGATCTGGTTAGTAATCAACAAGTTGTAAAGTTTCAGTTCTGATTCGTTGTACTTTGACTTATTTTGCTACACACACTTCAGATCCAGCCCTCGGATAGATACAAGCTCAGCAAAAATGCGGAGGCGACCATTGCAGGTTCAGGTGAGTACATCGATTATAAAATAAACAAATGTACCTCTTCAGTCTACACCCACAAAGTTTCTTTATTGGGGAGAACAGATTAGCTATGTCTAATGGAACATGACTTTGAATACATAAAATTATACAGGTGTGTAATATATGTATTACTAGAGTGCATTTAGAAATGTTTTAAATCTTGATTGCATCTTGTATCAACAGGTAGATAAAAAAAAATCAGAAATTTATTTGCTTTCTTGATTCAGGTAAAAAGGTTTGGACAGTGCAGTTAAATTCTGCATCAGGGAAGGATCTGTTATCAGAATCGCTAAAACAGGGGTTAAGTACAGCCCTGCCCACGGCCAGTCTTGCCTCTAATGGATTGAGTGATCTAGGGCCACCCCCAAACCCTCCAGCCCCGCCTAAGAAGAGACACTGTAGGTCCCTTACAGTCCCTGTTCCCCCAGAGCGGCCAACACCATCATCATCATGGCAACCACAAGAATCGCGGTTATGGAAGCCAGTGGCCGTGATATCCAGTGACAGAACGCAGTCTGAGGCCACAGTTCTGCCTGTCAACTTCTGTGGCAGTGACGCAGCATTAGGGTTTAGAACTTGTGACGGTGGCAATGTGATGCCTTCGGGGATGTGTAATTGTGAACAAGGGTTTGTTGTCCCTGGTGATATCTTCACCCCACCTGAATCACCAGTCCCCCGTCCATCTTCTACATCTACATGTTCTGGTCGCCATGACGGCACATTTAGTCCACTTGGTGCACCATGGCTTGAACATTGTCAACGCCGGTACGATGCTTTCCAAAGCCGGAGTCTTTCATTTGAGGATCAAATCTCATGTAGTTCCAGTTCTGGGTCCACGCCCAGTGTTCCCGGGTGTATTCATTCCCAGCAGTCTCTGTCCCACCATCCCCAGCACCATCACCACCATCACCACCACCATCACCACCATCGTATCCCAAGATGCCGTTCACAGCCTTCTATGACTCATGACAGAAAATATGGACTCAAACGTCGCAGGGACTATGATCGTCCAATGTTAAATTTTCGCAAAATGACAGAGGTATGTTATCCAGCCATAATTTTTATTTTCTAGTGCAAAGTTGATTTACAGTTTTGAATGTATTCAGAAATCTGATGATTAAATTGCTGGTTTAGATATGATCCTTTGGATATAACTTATCGAAATACTTTCCAGTGTATGATTTTGTTTTTGTTGGTACCAATCAACAAACAGTTTGCTTTAATAGTTTTATAGAAAAACTGCTGATAGATCGGTGTAGACTTATCTTCTATGTAAACAGGTATAAATACCAATACACAAGCCATCAGTATTGTTGATGTGCATCAGGCGCGTTACGTGCTAACAAAAACCTAATATGCTCAAAGAAAAATTATGGCAATATTCCAAAATCATTTAAAATTCAGTTTGGCAATATTTCAAAAAAAATAAGTTGAAGTTCTACTTAGTTAGATTACAGTCCTGAGGGGATTTCCTCTGGATATCTACAGACCACAGCAATAGTGTGTATATAATCATTGGTACTACCATTGTAAAAACCATAGTTTTTATGCTTTCCTTCTGATGACAGTACTGTGGGTTACTTTTTTCTGACATCAACATTTAAGTGCAAATGTAAAACCTAATTGCCCATCCCCCATTTTAGGAGTCTGTTTGTAATTATAACACAAACAAGATTTTATACCAAAATTATTACATTGTATAACTCTATTACTATATAGTTTTTGTTAACTCATTCACCCCTGAAGACACATTTGAACTCTTCTAATTCAAAGGTTGGTATAGTTCATTATGAAATTTCAGGGGTGAATAAGTTAATATACCTGAGGAGCTCTGTGAAGGGGGAAAAGCTGCTAGTTTTAAGTTGGTTATTTCTTATTTTTTAATACTTACCTACTTCATATGGACAAATATTCTTTTAAACATATACATGTAAAGAGATCATCAGTGGATTTTCCATTGAATACGAGATATTTTTACAAATAAAGGACAAATTAGCTGACTGTAATTTATATGGAATTAGTTCAAATTATGAAATACACCGGCCAATTTGATCCCCTATATATATAGATTTACTAATAAATGAAGCGGGGAATATTTGGGTTCCTCTGAGATATCATGTACACCAACATTATTGTATTCATAGATTACCAACTTTGAAGTTGGTAAATTATCTATAACAAGTCAATTAAATTGTTTATTTTGTTAATGTGGCAATTTCTGTCATGTCATAATTAGCAGTCCAGGCCCCGCTTGTATAAAACGACTGTAGTATTGAGATTTCCTTAAATTTGAGGATTCCAGCATTGTAAATAGAACTGAAGGAACGTGTCTTTATTACAAACTATTTAGTGACACTGTGTAAGGTAGTCACACAAATGACACTTGGAGATCCTATTACACACGTAATTGTACAAGCCTTGAAACTGTTATAAATCATATCCATCCATCTCTTGAAGTTTAAAAACCAGATTCTTTAAAAAAAAAAAAAAATGGAAACAATTTTCTGTTTTTCAGTGATTGAAATCTCAGTATAGTTAATATTTGTGTCAGGAATGAACCTTATCAGGAAAAATAATTTATTCTTTTGTTGACAGGTTGTATGTTGTTGAACTTAAGCATACACAAAGTCTAGTTCCTATGTTTCAGACTTTGAGCAAGAATTATGTCTTTCTGCACATTAGTATGTGTTAAAAAAGATTCAATTATCCAAAAATATATAAATGAATTGCCATAAACCTCCATAGTCTACAACGTAGAAAGCTTGCTTTTGTTGGTACAATTCCTGTTTGGTCAGCTTTAGTTAATAGGACACTTGTAAAACTTGTTTGTACCTAAGTTGTGTGGGATATTGACGTTACAAATTAAGTTATTAATTACACCCTGCCTAGGAGGTAAACACAGCTATAGGGGCATTATGTATGTAGGCTGTGGTTCTGAGGCGGGGTGTAGTGTATATTTACATAGGTCACTCAGCCAGTCACTGTTTACCTCAGCAAGTAGCATTTAAATTAAATTGTATAAAAAATATTGTTACATAATTTTGTAAATAAACATTGGTGTATTGTGATAAGAATTTTTTCATTGCTGCATTTGTTAGAGAAGTAAATTGTAAACATGAATGAAAATAAAATAAATACTTTCAGTGATAAAAGTTGCATTAAATAAATTAAAGCAGCTAGGGGCACAGGTACAAAAAAATGATATTTTATTACCCAAAGTGTTTACCAACTGAAGTTGTTCTCAGATACTTCCGTACAATTATATGTGATTTGAAGTGATGATAATGGACCTGTAATAAGTTAGATACAATAACAGAGAGTACTGTGTTTACCATGTAGTTAGTCCATCATTGCTGTTTCATTGTCCTCTAATAAGCCCATCCCCTACTTTAAGTCAGAGATTGTATTAGTTCACTTGGCTTTATTGAAGGATAAATACGATTTGTTTAGTAGTACATCTTACAAAGACTAACATAAGATTACCATTATTTAGCCAATTTTTGTGTTCAGTACCTTGTATTTCTGAAATATTGATATTTTATGATCATGTGCTGTAATGAAAGAAAATCTGCTGGTCACTTCGATAGCAAGCAAGTTCATAGAATTTATATATCCCCCCTTTTTAGGACGAGGTTATAGCTGTAGTCCATTGTTGAGGTTTGAAGTAGACACATACATTTGTGGGACTTGCTTGTGTATGATTTGTCGTAATTATTGAAATCTTGATTTTTTATCAGTTTCTTAGTGGGTTGTGAAAAAATTGCAAATATAGTGCCATTTCATTGAGGTCACTAGTCTGATTAAAGCTTTTTCAAGAAATTAAAAAACCAAAGTGGCACAGAATGGGTACTCTCATTTGAAAAGCAGTATCATTGTGGGACTCTTGGACCCTGTTGAGGGCAGTAATCATATAGTGTCCTGTGAGGAACCTTGGGCCCCTTGAGGGCAGTGTTGTCATGTATTTTCAGAATTTCGGGTCTCTGATAATTATTCATATGCACCACATCATCATGGTCTGGACACAATTAAGGACTAAAGTATTTTTAAATAAAGAAAGGCAGCAACAGAAACGTAGTTCTCTTTTTCAAAGTTTTAATAGCTTGAAGAATACAGTAATATGAACATAATTAGTATATATTGCCTTTCGAACAGGAATGTGAAGGTCAGTCATGATCATAGTCGTTTCAAACTACCTGTAAAGTAACCTGAAAGTCTGTGTCAGCTGTTTGTCACTTAAAGGTCAGCCGTGGCTCTGACCTCAAGGTCATCCAGCTCTTTACCTGGACAGAAAGTCAGACTATATCACTAAGTGGATTAGGATTTAATTTTGCTCTACAAGTCACCTGTGAGAATCCCAAATCCTTTCTCTCTAGCTATATCATGTGTATAATTTATGTTCACACAACGTTTTATCCTTGTTTGCTTAATTTAACATTATCATTTGTAACTTATTTTCTATCAAAGTGAAATAAAAAACAGGATGTCTGGTTCTAAGTTTTCAGTATATAGAGGTTCGCCAACAAGTGATGGTTGGGTTTCCTGTTTAACTCGAGTTAGTTATTAATTTTCAAATTGTATCAAGACACAAGGTTTGCTGAATGTGTTTTTACAATTTAAAAATTAACTAACAAGATTTAGATTAACATGATAATCAACCATCACCGGTTTAGGGACCACAATGTTCTGATGTTGTGTTTCTCTTGGAAATACATTATTCCTTTTTCTGAAAGGGGAAACAATTGCCTTGAAGCTAGATATGACGTCACAATGAAAGATGACGTCCCAAGTCATTGTTACTTGACGTCATAATTATAAGATGGGCCAATGAAATAATATTCAGGTGTTACTAATGGGTAACAAGAAGCGTTTACCAACACCTAACAGGTTTATCTAATGAATCGGGAGTGGGGAAACCTATAGTGGTTGTGGGAGAAACATAAATTACGAAATTGAGTCTAATTTGATTTTCAATATCATATGGGAATAGTGCCTTGGCTAGGAATCAAACCCATCAATATATGTTACTGAAACTCACTTTATTTTTGTGTTTTATATTTTATTTTACGAACAATGTCTGTATGTTTTATTCATGAATATTTAAACTCCTGATTTAGAGGATATGCATTTTAATGTTAATATCTATGGAATAAGGAAGATTTTAATTTGTGAGATTGAAGTAACTAACAGTATAAGCTATCCCAGTCCCTGGTCTACAATGGTTTGGAGGAACATTCCATCTAGACAACTAAGTCAGGAACAACAAACAAGTGATCGTGACTGGCTAGATCTTTTACCATTTTGTCATACTCCACTGGCTCCATATGAAGACATTATTATCACGTCTTCCACAGGACAATGGTGCTTATGACACATTTATATGTATCACAATGTTCTCTAAATATTTCCTGTTGCGATAGGAATATTGTGAGTTATAATTATAGTCAACTGTAATGCTTATTGTACTGAGTATAAGATAAGGGTATTTATGGTATGGCAGACTGCACCTCATTCTGATCTCAGAATTTTGTATGGGTTGACTGTTATTTACATATTAGTATTGAATAATTAATATTATGCGCTGTTAAAAGAAATCTACCGATTACATATATGATGCAGTGAAACTCTTTTCTGTTTACAGACGGCGTATCAACAAATACCCAGATCAGAGTCACTGTCGTCACGTCAGGGTCTCAAAGAGGTAACTATAATACATGGGTCCTACACATAGATCATTGTATTTTATGTACACAGCGTATTGTACACATGTTGTGCAAATGCATGGTACATAATGCTTATTACAGAATGAATTGTACACTATACATTTTACTTGATGAGTTGTAGAATGTGTTATGCGTCCCTGCAGGTAGGGCGTAAGAATTGTACCTGCTGCCCCCAATTGCATGATCGTAAGAGGCGACTACATTTGGGACCTTATCTCTTCTCTCCTTTCTAAATAACTTTCTTCTTCCTAAGGTCTCCTTTGACAATGCCTCACTTTTGGCCCTTTGTTGAGCGTTCGCCCCTGTGAGGAAGGCTTTGGGTTCTGTCCCCTGGCCGAGACATACCAAAGTCTTTAAAAATGGTAGTTTCTACTCCTGCTTAACGCTCAGCAAATTAGGAGTGGGACGACTGGTTCGCCCGTTGTCAGTATAATGTGACCGGGTGGGGCGTCCTGCTGGGTGTCTTCGGCAGTATGTCTCAGTGAGGTAGCACTATAAAGTCGGCATCAGTTCCGCGCTATCACAAGGAGACGAACACGAACATATCGCAGCCTCCCAAAATACACACACATACACTACACGCATGCATCTTGCACACAGGGGAGGCCGTCCTTAAATGACCTTAGCTGTTAATAGGACGGTAAACAAAATCAAACAAACAAACAAATTATGCGTTACACATTGTCTAGTACACAATCAATGACAATGTCTGTGTAAAACCCAATGCAGTAAATTACAGGGCCATAGAACATGTATTGTGAAATATATTTTTCTTGTGAAAAGGATTGTTGTGGTTTGTCACAAACTCTTCCTTGACCTTGATCTTCATATGAGGATCAATAAATACCTATCTGATGCCAGTGGGATTGATCCCAAGCTGTCAGCTCTTTGCTCAAGTTGTTAAAGTTTCCCTATAATTGTACTTCTATGCCTGATCTTAACATGTATCTTGTCTAGATCTAGAATCTGTTAGTTTGATCAGCTGGTATCTATTTATATACCATGATGAAATATATATAAACAGGTATGTATGCTTGCTGAACCTGGTGGATCTATATGTACACAATTTGTCAGTCTCGAAGTTCTCTGGGACCAAGTCACTTGCTTATAATGTTAATTGATCATTGCAAAAAGGATTTTTTCTATCAGTATAGCTATTGTTGTTGCTGCACAGAGAGTGTTATGTACCCTACCCTCTGTTCACCAGAGAAAGAGAATTAAAATATACTTGTTATTACACCATTATAAAAGAATTAACAGTGGTTATTGAATAATTTAGCAAGTGCTTTGTTTTGTCAAGTCCTGCCTCAGCGACTTTTAACATCTGGGTGTCTGGGGACGTGATGGTTCATTGTCATCTAGCAGCTGTGTCAGGCATCTCATTACCATGTACTCCCTAGGGAGGAGGCTTGTAGTCAGGGCCATGTTTTCCTAGCATTATATACAGTACCGTAGTTGTTATAGTGAGTACTCCTAGCATTGTATACAGTACCATAGTCGTTACAGTGAGTACTCCTAGCATTATATACAGTGCCGTAGTTGTTATAGTGAGTACTCCTAGCATTATATACAGTACCATAGTCGTTATAGTGAGTACTCCTAGCATTATATACAGTACTGTAGCTGTTATGGTGGGTACTCCTAGCATTATATACAGTACCATAGTCGTTATAGTGGGTACTCCTAGCATTATATACAGTACCGTAGCTGTTATAGTTGGTACTCCTAGCATTATATACAGTACTGTAGTTGTTATGGTGGGTACTCCTAGCATTATATACAGTATCGTAGTCGTTATAGTGGGTACTCCTAGCATTATATACAGTACCGTAGCTGTTATAGTGGGTACTCCTAGCATTATATTCATTACCGTAGTTGTTATAGTGGGTACTCCTAGCATTATTTACAGTACCGTAGTCATTATGGTGGGTACTCCTAGCATTATATACAGTACCGTTGTAGTTATAGTGGGTACTCCTAGCATTATATACAGTACTGTGGCTGTTATGGTGGGTACTCCTAGCATTATATACAGAACCGTAGTTGTTATAGTGAGTACTCCTAGCATTATATACCGTACCGTAGTCGTTATAGTGGGTACTCCTAGCATTATTTACAGTACAGTAGTCATTATTGTGATTACTCCTAGCATTATATACAGTACAGTAGTCGTTATAGTGGGTACTCCTAGCATTATATATAGTACCGTAGTTGTTATAGTGGGTACTCCTAGCATTATATACAGTACCGTAGCTGTTATAGTGGGTACTCCTAGCATTATATACAGTACCGTAGTCGTTATAGTGGATCTGCATGACTGCTGGTTTGGTCAAGGTCCCTGATATGTCAATTTGAAATATGTTTTTATGGGTTCAAGAATTTTTCAGTTCATACTATATAGTATACATGGAATGTGTATTGATGTTGGTATCAATAATTCAGAGTTTGATGGTTGCTCATGCAGATCACAGGGAACTTGGCTGTCAAACACAATAATCACACACCCTGGCTGCCACACACACAAATTCACACACCCTGGCTGCCACACAAAATTCACACATCCAGGCTGCTATACATACAAACAAAAACCACTTATCCTTGCCAGCATACAAATAAAAAAAATAGAAATTAAAAGTTAATTGTCTGTCAAAACCTAAAAATCTAAACTGTCATTGTAAAAACTGACAGACAGATTCCCCTATGATGATGATTCGGCCAAGCTTGGCAATACCAGTAGTTTCTGTAATTGGGAAGTCACAGATCAGCTTATTTAATGTCCTAGAATATTCGTGACAACACAGTATGAGGGCAAGAGATATAATTCATTTACTAGGCTTGGAAAACATGAATGTTTTCGAAAATTGTATTGTTTGACCTCCCTAGAGTTGATCAGCAGTATATTTATGTTATGGTTAGGAAATGATCCATATGCGGTATGACTGCTGGCCTGATTCAGAGATTGGCTGTATGCGAGACAAGGCTATCTGTTACCTTACCTTGGTATGGTGGGTATCTCGTACATAATTGTATAATGACAGTAATAAACAGACATACAAAGGACTTTTTACTGGAAACAGCTTCATCAGACTGGCGTGGCCTTTGTCAGCTGGTCTAGATCTGTCACAGAGTGTTAGACTTGCATCTCTCCTCACCTGTAAAGCCTAATTATCATTGTTTCCTGGCCTCCAACAAAATCACATGCTACTTCAATGTAACTTAGAGTACATGTCTTAATTTCCATGAACCCATCATTGAAGATCATAGGAATTTTATAATAAATGTATCGTTTAATTATTTCCGCCTTAAAATATGGTATATTGATTTTATAGTTGTTTTTTCTCACAAATGTTCCGTTGGTTTCCTATTCCGATGTGGAAACCATTCATAAAGAATATTTAGGTCATTCTGTCTGTGTGTTGCATGTATAGGAGAAATCAAAACCAGCAAGGTGAAGGTCGTCGTTAGTGATGGACGAGGTCACCACATCTAACCATGTACATTTATCTCTATTTCTAATCATTCATGAAAACAATCAATTTATGGGATGGTATTTTGATTTATTTGCAGAAGCGAGTTTCCAAATTCCACGAGGAGCTTGAGTCTGTAATGAGTCTGATGCCAATCGCAAGTTCTCCCATGGACACGGATCTGCCCATCAAACGGATGATGGCCGCTCGAAATAGTCCGATCAGCGAGATGGACAGTGGTCGCAGTGACAGTGCCGAGTTCTTGGACAGTGAAGCCAGTGACAGTCTGGGGGAGGGGCCTGTCAAGCTCCTGGGGGAGGGGTGTGAGGAATGTGAGGGTGGGGATGATGAGGTAGAGGAGATATTCACACTACAGGAGGACCTTGATCTGGAGCAGATAGAGAACCACTGATATTATACTTAAGTTACACTGATATCATACTTCTCAGAACATACATGGAAGTCATACTTCTAAGTAAATACACTTTTGTCATTTTTTTTAAGAACAGACTTGTATCATACGTATCAGAACACATTTACTTGGATCACAATTACATAACACACTTACTGATATCACAATTACATAACACACTTCCTGGTATCATAATTACATAACACACTTACTGGTATCACAATTACATAACACACTTACTGGTATTACAATTACATAACACACTTACTGGTATCACAATTGCATAACACACTTACTGGTATCACAATTACATAACACACTTACTGGTTTCACAATTACATAACACACTTACTGGTATCACAATTACATAACACATTTACTGGTATCACACTTACATAAGACACTTACTGGTTTCACAAATACATAACACACTTACCGGTATCACAATTACATAACACACTTACCTGTATCACAATTACATAACACACTTACTGGTATCACAATTACATAACACACTTACTGGTATCACAATTACATAACACTTCCCAGATTAGTATGTTTACATTGACAACTTTCTAGTACATGCTTACACTCATACCTCAGCCCGAAATATAGGTCACGGTGACATTGTCAGTCATAGACTTTCGTTTAGGTGAATAGCTGGTTATATGGACCTGCGAATTTTTTATTAACTGCAGAGACAAAGTCGAGATCAATATCACTTTTCAGATGCATATAACCAAAAACATGTATTCAGCAAAAATGAAAGTCTTTTATTGTTACATTTGATATGAAATTATGTTTTTAATCATCTAGCAAGATGGAACATCAAAAATTTATGCAGAAAAAAACCTGCATTTGATAGAGAGCACTGTTACAATTCAAGTGGTGTCATAAAGAGAGGATAGACTGCTACTTTAAAAATTGTACCCCTAAAATTTCATAATTAACTATTCCAACCTCTAAATAGGAGTTCAAATGTGTCTTCAGGGGTGAATGAGTTAACATCACAAATCACCGACCTCTACATGATTATGATACAAACAATGAGAATTACGATAAACTGTATCATATAATATTGATATTTTTCATGTGTGTCAAATCTTTTTCTCAATCTTGACCTAACCAATTTAGAACACTTGCCAACACACACTGATATTACATAATTATTTTACTGACAATTATTGACATTGTTCATTATTTTATAGAACACTAAAGTGTACACTGTATACCCAAATACCAAGGGTAAACCTACACACATTGGTCACAATACAAATGTTCTGTACATACAACATTGAAGTGTACACCCAACATCAAGGTAAACACGAACACAGATACAAGTTTGTTGTTGGTGTGACTACTGTGTAGTGAGGAGAGGTGTGATATACGTGATTATTTACATGTACATAGGCCAGCTACTGTCTCATCAACATGTAACTATACTGGACATATCACGCCCCTTTGTATTCATTATCGTCACTCTTACCCTCTACTCCCCAAAGATTTCCTACAAATCAGATCAAATCAAGGTAGGGAGACGAGGTATGTAATTTGATTCGCTGATTAAATTTCTAAGATGCCATGCCCCATAGAGTTGACAATGTTGTGAGTCCTAATTATAAATGCCAGTAACATATGTTGACACCTGTTTCCTACCCGTACATAAGCATGACTTTTTAAAGTAACATCTTTCCATCACCTCCGAAATACTTTGTATCTATATTTCTTTCAACGTCACATACACAAAAAAATATAGGGAACAGCTGATTTTGAAATAAACAGTCACATTTATAATTTAAATTGAAAGGAAAAAAATCAGAATGAAAGTAAAGGTTTGACATTTGTTTTAGATTGCTTTGAATTTTTAATATAAAACAATAATAAATGACATTTCCCTTACTTTACTTTTTACTGCAGCGATAGTTATGAATGTTGGTTGGTCAGTACCACTTTTGCAAGAACTTGCTAAAATATTACATGCTTGGTACATCGGTAACAGCAAATCCAGTCACACAGTGAAACGATTTTAGAGATGAGTAGATTTAAATATTAAATTGATTGGTTATTAGGCTTTCATGTTGAAGATTATGTGAGAAGAAGCTATTAGAAATGAGTTGATAACAGAAACATGTAACTTCAGTAATTGAGTAGTAAAGTTGGAAGAAATACTACGCGGTATAAGTATAATTACGCTACAAAACAAGACTGACTTTAGTGTGTCAGTCCTATGCTGACAGAAATGATAACCCCGTGTTAGATAGTTCACATTGATTCAGTATTAGGCAATGTATCGGTCATGTTTCTTGTGTCATCTGCAGAGTAGTGTAATGCCTCCATTGTAGTAGGCTGTTTTTATAGCACAGAGTCTGGTGTTGTCAACTCAGTGGTTTAAAATCTCACAACCACTTGATCAAATAGAACAATACACAACATCCACTAACTGACGTTGTCTGAGGTAGATATATGTTATGTTACACTGTATTACACTAACTGACGTTGTCTGAGGTAGATATATGTTACACTGTATTACACTAACTGACGTTGTCTGAGGTAGATATATGTTACACTGTATTACAAATGAAAAAACATTGCATATCATTGGATAATAGAACATGGGTAAATGTTTTACCAATATTTATTATCATTATAAAGTGTATGGTTTCCTTGGTGTGTAATATGTGATGATTTCCTCACAGTCAATGTAGGATAAAATATGTTGAAATGTAATGTCTCATTTGTGTTATTTAACTCCTAAACTTCAAACATATTCAACAGGGTCCAATATATTTATATATAATAATATATATTATTTATTCCAATGAAATTAAGCACATTTTTATCCAACTTTGATTGACAAGCACATGTGATATCTAAGGAGATAAGAACAATATGAAGAAGAACTACATAAAATAACGACATCAATAAGGTGATTATTGGTACTGCAACAATCAAATATGCAGTTGTGATGGATTTGTCATTTTAAGATCTATTGATTTTAAATGAAGTTGATGTTCTCCCAGATTATAGGGAAACATGTTTGGTTATACCAATGTTTCAGATGAGATTATTCATGAAATACAAAATATTTATGCGTGTACAGAAAAAGAAGTCAGATGCAGGGGAGGGGAGATAACTCCATTTTTTATAAAAAAATAAATAACCGAAGCTGTATATAATTTTAGCGCTGTTAGGCAAGGTTTCAGTACATGTTGCTTGTATAATCTTGTGTCAGTACTATTTATTGAAATATAATTCACATAGAAGAATAGAAACACACAACTCGTCTTATTCTGAGATTGTATAAATATTTTGATATTTTGTGTCAAACTAGTCTGTAAAAACTGACGAAACAACCCTTTTACTGTTGTTTTGCTCTCCATCCATTTCCATTGTAACTTTTAGCAATTGTGATGTAGGCAAGTGTTAACTTGCTAGCCCCACCTCTCAGTCAACATCATTGATTCTTTAACAGATGTAAATATACCTTATTAATCTGGAAAACACAATTTACTTAACGTGACACTTATATAATTAGAGATCTGGATCTGCGTGTTTATTAAACAGGAGATAAACAACTCTAATTATAAAGAACTGGAAGCAGAGCTTCATTAGAAATAAAGATATGTTCAGTCAAAATGTATGCAGTAATTTGAGTGTTTTAGGGAGATCAGTTTAATTCTTTGACTTAAAATTATATTTTCAGGTTTAATGAGTATGCAAATTTCACTGATTTTATTTTACCATACCCAGGTAATATTTAATAATTAATTTATTGAAATATGAAATGATTTGATCATGTGAACATTTTTCTTAGCATGAGACAAAGTGAGATGAGGGGGGTATTGACTGAGAGGGGGTAGTTTTCTGGTTCTGGTGTGTTGTCCCACGGCTTGTTGGTTCTGTTTACTCCCCAAGCTTGTTCCTGTGATCCCCGGGTTTTGTCTGTAACAGAACAAACACTGTGGTAGAATTTATGTATATCCATATTTTGAAGGCATGCCAGACCAATTTCTTGTATTCCTTTATTTCCGATTAATATCTTTTTATTCCTGGAATTCTCCTCAATAGAAATAAGGTTTGGATATGTGTTTGTATTGATTGCTGTTACATTAACCGTGAACAGTATTCACTGATCAAGTACATAACGTTTATATTTTGACATTCTCTTTAGTTTCTGCTGTATTTAATTCTATTGATTCTGATAAGGGTGATGCATCTTGTTATAGAAGTCAAGAGATCGTACATTCCTATAAAGGTTTCAATAAATGGCACAAGTGATAAATGGGTAGTTCAAAACTACTGTTCCCTGTATTTATATGTTGTCATACTAATGTTACAGTATTTCCTCCAGTAACTTAAATAGTTTCAATGCAGATAGTTAAATCATTTGATGATATAAAATGTCATGTTGGAGTTCTCCTGTACAGATCAGTAACATTTTGATTCTATGACAGGAAGTAGTCAAATAGTACTTGTAACACACTTCCTGCTTAAACAAGTCGACTTCCTGTATGGAACTGGCATGTGTATATGAAGTCCAATATTAAGACTTTAACATGAATTTAGAAGGTATTCATTTAACAATTTATATATATTTTTTGTGGATTATGTATGTTACCCTTGAAGTCCCATGTTGCTCTGATAAAAGATAAAACTACATTTTTGCTTCATCACCGTCCCATTGTAGCCTACGTATCATCCTCACGACAGAATTCCACTACACTCCCATATTATCAGCCATTTCCATTGCAACAGTTTAAAGTTTTCATGTGTCCACATTCATTCCTTGAGAATATTGTTTTGACTTTATATGTTTTGTGAAAGAAGATGTTGGACAGTACATGACATGGTATACTGATATACAGGAAGGTTGTTAAGATCTGTTAATGTTTACATTAAACAAAAGCAGTTTAAACACATTTTGTGGTAGTTATTTTTAGTTTTTTTACCCTCAACCATTTGATAACCAAACAAATATAATACATTGACTGTTTTTTAGTAATAAAGGGAGATAACCAACTGATTTAGAATTAAAGGGAGATAACCAACTGATTTACAAATAAAGGGAGATAACCAACTGTTTTACGAATGAAGAGATATTTTTAGTATTAAAGGGAGATAACCAAATGATTTAGAAATAAAGGGAGATAACCCACTGATTTACGAATAAAAGGATATAACCCAGATACAAAATGATGTTCCCTAATTATTACTCTGTGTGAAATGTAATAAACTAAACAGATTAACTAGGAAGGCTGTTTTGATTTATATGTAGCATCTATATAAGGAAGAAGAGAGGTTGTCATTTAGCGCACCATAAACCTGACAATAGCCAATCGTAAAAGATCAAATCATTATTTGTACTTGAATATTGTAAGACATCACTATTATATAGTTAGAGAGTACTGTAGCATAATACACCTATCTGATAGTAATAAATTTATATAGGCTTCACCTCCAATTTACCTCAAACTGTTAGTTCAACAGAATTGTAGTTTATTATAAAGTTTAATATTCTGTCTCCATCTGAATTTAAAGCCTAAAAAACGATTATTTTCTGTGAAAATTACATGTATATTGTTTTTGTAAGAGTACAAATAATGCAAGCTTTTACTTTGTTCAATAAGTATGACATTTTGTTCACTCACAAACACCTATCTAATTTAGACAGTTAAGTACATCTAAAGTTGCAGTGCATAATGTTTGAAATAATATTGTTCTAATTGAACTGTACCCGAGGAAGTATTTTATATTTTGTGTTCAAAAGTTTTTCCATATGAAATCATACTGGTATATTTGATACTGGTATTTTTCCTTATTTCCAATTGTTCATGAAATACTTTTTTCAAGATGTGTAATCTTTTCCTACCACAATGTGTCACTGCAAAGTACTATGTATATACAAGGTCTGTTTAGGATATTTCCTGTTCTAAGCTAGCTGTACTTTCAGATAGACTTGTTAGACAAGTAGGGAGAACAATGACTTGTATGTCAGACTGTATCAAACTATGTGTAATGTCTATTTAGTGTAATTATACATTTGAAACAAAGATATTGAAGTTAGTTTTAATGAATAAAAATTACAAATGAATTCTCATTATTGTGCTGTGTTATTACTATATTATTAATGAAACTGATAAATTACTGGAGCTCATTTATCTCATTATTGATACTAATACTGTCGTAAGTCCTATTGGTACTACTAGAGGGAAAATTATGCATTTGCAAGCAAGTACCCTTTGGGATGTTGCATACTGAAAAAGGATTTTCTGTCCGACTAAATACAGTTATGGCCCTTTATTCCCCGTGTACCACTTCAGATGTATGGCCCATGCATATCTCATGTGCTCTATCACCTACACTAGCCACTACTGTGCCAAAGGCTGTGACATTTCAGAAATTCTGAGTTCTGAATTTGGGGAAAAAAGGGAAGTGACATCAGTCTCTAAAATGTTGCTTTAAAGTCAAGAATATTACGTAATTTTCTTATCACAGACACCTCCAAGTCACTGTTATAAGACAATGGGTATATATAGGAATGGAATTACTAGTACACTGTTCAAGTGTCTCCGAGAGTGAATATAGAGCTTCCAAACTTGTTTCATACATGTACACGGAAAAGATACCATAAAGCACCCGGCCTGAAGTCTTCCACTAGCCATCGGTAGAATAGCGTCTTGGTACCCTTCTGGAATTCTGTTGCAGTCTGGCAACTTACTGACTGAGGGTGGATGGTTTGCGCAGTGGATAGTGCACTTGCCTTTCATCAAGGCGGCCAGGGTTCGACTCCCTGATCCGACGTGAAAAGGTATGGGGTCACCTGCCCAATCACGTGGGTTTCCCTCGTGTACTCTGGTTTCCTCCCACATTAAGACCCCATCCGGGCCAACAAAAGTGATTAATATAAGTTGTCAAAACTTGTTTCATAATTATTGTAAAATAAATAGTTTATTTTAAAAAAACCTTGCTGACTATGGAAACAAATCATCAGCTAGAATAAAGAACAGCCTTTCCGTGACCATGCACGTCTTCTGGCTGTCCAGTCGGCTGGTGACCTACACATACCATCTGTCAGCACAAGCATAAGACAATAGGACAGTACATGTGCCTTTGCGAATCTAGTGAATAGTTGGCATGTATGTCCTTGTTGTTCCAATCACATGCATAGTTGAAGGTCTGCTTCAGCAGGGAAGTAAACTGGAAGCCTTCTTTGTTCCAAATGTCATTCCATTTCAGCCTCTGTTGTCTCGCTTCTTTTCAATGTAACCAGCTGCCTGTTTCATTATTCCTACTACTTGGAACAGTCTCACAGCTCTTTCAATAAAACACAATTTCTCTAAATGCCTGTCTGTAGACCAATTTGACAATCCTAGTCCTTACCTATCTGGTGCCATTTCTTTGACAATGCCACCCTGCTGTACCCCAGCTTCTCTATTTGTATTTGGTAGCGCCGATAGACAACTTTGACATCTCTATTGTTGCACAATTGACTGTCTTCCTGTCAAGCAGCCACCAGTCTTTGGTGACCCGAGTGAAGAATTAGTTTTTGAATAGTTGATTTTTTGGTTGGTTCACTATATAACCCCTGTCATGATTTCAGGAATAGACTTTTCTTAGTGCTGGTACTGAAACTCGCTGTATCTCTCACTGGTGTTATAAAGTTCTGGGTGCTCAAGGCTTGTACCTCAACTATATGCAGTGTCAATCGTAGTAAACATGCATCATCATTGCCTCATCAAGCGTGTGACTTTGCCCTTGGACCACTCATGATTCGTAATGTCGTGTTGGGGTCAACACAGCACAGTCAGACTCAAGAATCAACCGCAAAAGACAGAGATACGCTATTCACAGGCCATCACACAGTCAGTGCTTCCTATTCCGGATGGTGAATCCTTTGGTGAAGAGGACATTTTTACAGTCTGAATGATAGGCATAGTTCAGTTCAGGTCGACACTGATGATGCTCCAATATAGGTATGCTCGCTCGTTTGGTGGGGTTTCTTCCTGCCGAGAGATTTTAAGGATGTACTCTTCTGAGGTTTCAATCACGTTCAAGTCTAATTTTGATCTGGTGTAACGGGATTTTGTAATATTTACAAATTATGATCAAGTTTTTTTTAGCAAACACGCATCTTAAAAATATGTCAAAAAACTAGATGCCTGTTGTTTGTAGATTTTTTTTTACAAGAATTTAAAAAAAATACCAATTTGGCGGCCATTTTGGAAATGTGTATTAATGTGTATTTCTTGCGCTTCAAAAAAGGCAAAAATTTCACCTTTTTTGACACTAGAATGATCACTTATAATATCGTTTAATATGATAAAAATAATATGCAACAAACTGGAAAATTATACATTATTGATATTTATTTTTTTAAATATTTAGCGTTACTGAAGCACTTTTGATTTTTGACCCCGAAAAAAGATAAATAAATAACACAAATGATAATTGGACACAAGAAAAAGAAGCACACAGACCCCCCATTTTTGTGGATGTTTTAGAAAGAGAAATACATTTTCTTTTAATTCATAAGATATTAAAAAAAGTTTAATAGGAGAACTTTTTATATCAAGCGTTTAATCTGAAAAAAATGGTAAAGAATTGAGTATTTTTTCATTAAAAAATTGGGAGTAGGGGTAACTTAAATCGAACACACGGACATATAGTTTTTTTTGCATTTTCTACTATGCCATTAACTCTTTTTTCCAAAAATCCATATAAGAAAAAAAGTTTAATACAGGATGTTTTTGACTTCTCGGAGGTGTGTACATCCTTAAGGAAGGCGGACATTTGTTAATTTCTTTGGATTGCACCGCATTTCCCAGTTCATTGTCCAACATTCAAAACTGTTGAGGTTGTCCTGGAGCGTTCATGCATTCTTCTCAGAACTTGTCGTTCGGTAGAGAGGAGAGTGTCATTAAAAAAATAGCGTCGGATGAGTTGTTGATATAACAGAAATATTAGGAGCAAATTAAAAGGACCGCCCATTGTGAAAAAAACTCCAGACAAGAAGGTTATCAGAGAGGATATCCCGGCTACAGAGGAACGGGCTGAGCCAATGGTGGGTATCCCCATACATGCCGTAATTTCGTAGCTCAAACAATAAATTATGATGAGGCTTGATGCCTAATGTCTTCGTGAAGACAAACGCTGTCAGTAGAAACACTGTTGCCTTGCCTTCTCAGAATGAGCTGCGTATCATAAGTAAAACCTGGTTTGAAACAATGCTTACTTAACTTTGTGTGAATTGAATGTGTTCGATGATTTTTTTATGACACACCTGTCCTCAACGCCAAGCAGTAATTTTCGGCACTTTGCATTTCTTGAAGATAAGATATTGTGCATGAATACGCAAAAGAAGTCTGACCAATCCTGTTGTAATGGCCAATCACATCGGAATAGTGTGGTATTCTTTTCATCAGTCTTTCTCGATTGTGTCATATATGTAAAAGATTTTTGCTTTCCGAAACTCACGCTTAGATTTACGTTGGAATGTTGAACCAATTACCAATTTGAAATAGGGTCTTTTCATGACAAGAATAATGTCTATATTTAATTTATTCATAATTCATCAGCTGTAGTGTTACAAGTCTGTAGGTTCTGAAAATCGCACTAACACACTCTTACAGCTATGATATCGTCCCCACCAGCACTCTCCATATCACAATACGAGGGAGAATGTCACGACTGGTAGTACGATAGCATGATCAATGACTCCTGAAATGCCAGTTGATGTCTTTGCTAACTTGAATCAGTCCTTAGTTATCTGATTTACACAAATATGCCAAAAAATGACTGATGCAAGTCTATTGTCCCCTTGAAATAGCCAGCCAAAAGTCACACGTGTGCCGACCAGGGGAACTGTGTCTACCGTAGCTTTATTATCGAATCATTATAGTTACTGTTGTAAAGTCAATACATTCTGAACGGCTGATAAAACATGTATGTCATATACCATGATTCTACTATTGTTACTTAGTTATCTGAAACATAAATCTTTCTTAGGCTGTTACTTCTTTCCCTAAACGTTCGAGTAAAATATGAATTCAATACCTCATTATAAATCAACTTGGCACGCCATAGACAATTGGTAAACCCGACGCGAATAAACCAAAGCAAGGTAATCGTGAAACATACCGTATTCCAGAAAGGTAAGTAGGCCTACTTACTGCACCACGTGTGGTTCCATCAAAGCGGATCCTGTATAATCAAGGAAACTGTTGACCGTCGAAGATCATAGACTTAACTGTTACACACAATATTATACTATACATGAAGACGCTTTATTTCAGAATTGTGTCACTGCATTCCTTATATAAAATCGGGAAAATGTCCAAGTAGGCGAGGTTTCAAATGCAATTTAGTGCTTAAAATTTATCGTAAACAGATATATTATTCAGGCTCATATAAAATTGATATTTTTCCCGAGCTCTTGGAAGAGAAGTTGCTTCCTACAGTTTTTATGAGTTGGCGAAAAACGGTCCGATTAGAGCTAAATCAAAGTTTTATTCACCACATATGTATAAATAAAACTAATTGTGAATGCGTTAACGTTATTCGTGCTTTCGTTTTTATAAATACAAAATGACAGTGTTTCGATTTGACACACTCTGTGAAACTCTATTATGAAGTGAAGGAATACAAATTATAAGATCATAATTTATCATTGGAAAAGACCGGGCTTATATAGTAAACAAATTAAAACAAAATGTCCTTGTATCTTTTCTTTAATAATAAGCCGGAAAGATGAAACTCACATGCAAACATTTACACATTTTCGTTTATCGCGATCCAAACGGGTGAACCGGTTGGACAAAAGTTGTTCGTTTATGAAATAAGGTCGGACCTAGTAAACTTCTGAGTGATGTTGCGTTTAGGTGAGCCTTAAAAAAAACCCTTGAAAGGCCCGCCTTAACTTTTACATGTCCGCCAGGATTTATAATTAAATGTGTTACATTAAAACATAGATGAACCGGTTGTTCCGCATAAACGAACAGCCTTAGTTGTTAGTCGTTATCTTTTTCGTCAATAACTTCGTGAGTGACAATCGGTAACTTTTCTACGATAATACAGATATGCTTATATCCATAAAAAATAATAAATGCAAAACTATCAATTCACAATATGTTATGTATTATAGTTAAGAAAACAAGAAGCAAAAGTATATTACAAATATTTAAGGTGTTGATTTGTTATTCATTTGCGACATCAAGTTGGCACATTTTATTTTGAACGTTTTAAGCGCTGTAAAAATTTAATGGCGACCGTTTTGTCTCTCTAAGGACGCTAAGATGTCAAGAACTTCGAAACGACCCTCTTCTGCTAGAAGAAACATAAAGATTGAAACATTTTCACCTTTCGTCAGGTTTGTAATAAAAAATGATCGTCATATATACCAATAATTATTGTTAAATGACGCAAACGAAAATGTTACTGAAAAGTGCATTTTATGGGGGGAATTCGAATTCAACGTTTTGAAGTACATCATGTGATTTGTCATTTAACATATGTAGCGATACGTTTTAATGCTACGAGTATTGGAGAAAGTGACAATCTGCTTGCTAAACAGTTGATATGTAATCGTTTATTCTGATGCATGTCTTTATTTCAGTGCAACTCGACTGAGAAATGTACAGAGTCTGCTGAAGGAGCAATCCAGGGATTCTGACAAACCGGACACTATTCTGTGTATAGCAGGTGTGTGGATGAGCTTTAGCCCATACTCTTTGGAGTAGCAGAAGATATATTTAATGTTATTTTGGTGCTATGACAAAGTAGCATATGACAATAAAACCACTGATTACTTGCAGTGCATACAGATTGATCCGGGTCGTTTCGCCTTAAACTCCATTCACACATTGGGTCGTTTCATCCTAAGGTTGTTCGCCCAATAATAATAATTTTATGAATGTATTTTTTTTTGACTGAAAAATATCAGTTTTAATGATTAAAAAACTTAATGTTTTCATGTTTTGTGAACAATTGTGATTTTGGAAGAATTTTATGCAAGTGAATGTCACATTGTATGTGCAGATCTGGTAAATTATACACAAATCTAATGAGTTAAACAACAAATAAGACTAAGGGAATATTACGAAAATTTCAAATGAGACTGTATTTAAGCCATACACAGCTAAACAAGACTAAAAAAGTTTCACCCTAAAAGTATTTTTGAGTGAAACAACCCAGTGCGAAACAACACAAGGTGAACAGCATTTAGGGCAAAACAACCTGACCTCCATATACAGACACACCAGAGTTAAACAGTGATCGAATAGAACAAATCCAGCGCAAGTTAAGACAGCTACATAAAGATTTAGCTTCAGCAGGTATACAGACAGTGCAATGGGTACAGTTACATTATGCTACATACACTTAAAATTCAATTCTCATGTAGAATATTCTACTATCATAATTATACCTCGTACTCCTTTTTTTTATTTTTTTATTAAAAAATGAAGTTCATTTAAACCATGTACAAACAAAGGATTTTCAGAGCACCTTTTTTTTTAAGCATGTTCTTGCAATTTTCCAGGTCCAGTATTTTTGAAAAAAGAGGGTCCAGATTTTTTTGATTTTTTTTGTTTTACGAATATTCCATTACTTTCAAGCAATGTTGCTTCCAGCGCTTTTCCGGATACTTCTCAAGCATTTATTTAAGATTTGACAATCAAAATGGCCCACCCATTGTCCTGCTAAACTTGAAGAAAATTACATGTTTTAGTATTGTTTTCTTGGTTTCTCCAGCATTTTGTTGACTCTTTATTATAATTTTGATGTGCATGCAAATGTTTAAAAGAAAGTTCGTAGTCCTGATATATTGATCACTGTTCTTAACAATGTATACACTTGCCAATAGAAAAAATTGACTGGCCAAATTCGCTTTATTTTCAGGAATTGACAGCAGATATAATGCAGGGAGTATAGAGCTTTTTAACTACCTCCTGTTTGGATTCTTTGAAACAAGAAAGGCAGAACTAGAGAAGTAAGTGAAACTGAGGTAGAACTTGGTGATGAACAGATGACACAACTCTAGCTCAAAGTTGTAACAAACTGCTGATATTTGTATCACATTCTGTAACAACACAGAACACAACTGTCTTATTTTATTAAAATTACAAAAAATCAAACAATTAAACCCTGGGCACAAAGTGAAGATATTTAATTAGAGCAAATATAAAAGCATTGTAAATAGGAGATATTTTATTTATTTTTTATATTTATTACAATAAAAAATACAGGTTTCCTTGACACACAAAGTAAAAGTGTATGGTCAATTTACTGTATAAAAGGATATGATAGTGGATTCAATACAGAGAACTTGATGGTGACTACCATTTACAAATCATTTATAAAGGGGTGAATCAAGCAATGATTGCCTCTGTATTGGGGAGAACTGTTCTTCATCAAAAGTCCAGCTCATGGATATCTGGATATGCGAGAATCTCTAACGATACAAGTTATAATATATAATACCATGTAAACACTATTGAACTGTAGAGAACCATACACACTCGTATAAAATACCTGATCTGCAAAAATATGAAATCCTATAAATGATATCCTGATGCTTGCTGCAAGTGATAAGTCACATACTGTGTTTAACATTCATGGACAGAAGGGAAATATAGAATATATTGGCAGATTGATTTTGACAAATAGTTGTGTACCGGTGAGTCAACCAAAAGTATATACATATGTATATAGTGTAATTAATGCCAAACTAAATAGCCAGTACATATTTGCTTACCTTATGATGTCACATTGCTAGCCTTTACTGGACATATCATACGGAAAATAAAAGTTTTCTTTTGCATTTCTTATTCTAATTCAAATTAGGAGTGAAAAATTCATGTTAAATTTTAACTTCCCAATTGAAATATAAAGTTAAATGTTATATTGGATGAATGTCGTTTTTCAGATCTGGTTTTGAGGAGGAAGTCATAGACGGTAAGTAATAATGGCCTCTGTGAATTAGTTAAAGTGTTATAATGATGTTCTGCACCATTACTGTATTTGTATATATGTCATCCCTGCAACTGACTTGGTGGCATGGGGCCGCGGTGGCAAAGTGGTTAAGGTGTCCAACATTCTGCTACCACTAGCCCTCCACCACTGGGTTGCAGGTTCGAGGCCTATGTGGGGCAGTTGCCAGGTACTGGTTGTAGGTCAGTGGTTTTTCTCCAGGAACTCCGGCTTTCCTCCACCACCAAAACCTGGCACGTCCTTAAATGACCATAGCTGTAATAGGACGTAAAACACAAACAAACAACTGACTTTGTATAAAATTAGTTGTGTTTTAGTCTTAGTTGTTCTTGTAAACAATATCAGGTTTTAGTGCTAACACTTAATCCTTGTAGACATGCTATGTTTTAGTATACAGTTAAAGTATGGGGTTGAGGGATATAGCAAGTTTCTGGTGTCCCGAGACCAGGTCTATTTCCCGAGGCGAAGCTAACATCCCTCAACCCCATACTTTAACCGTTTTATTATACTGATATATACACACTGGAGAGATAGTTTTAACTAGAAATTATTTGTAAACCATAAGCTGTAGATCACAATAGAGCCAAAAATGCTTCAAAGTTCGGTAGCAAGCTCCGCCCACCTCGCACGTCGGTTCCGTTTTCGGTAACAAGCTCCGCCCACCTCTCGCCTGATTGGCACGGCGGAAACCCCCGAGTGTAGGTGTGTTTTAGTTCCCAGACTAACACACAGGACTAAAATACAGTCAGGCAAAAGTGGGGATATATTCGATTTAACCAATTACTTTTATATAGAGTAAATAAAGTAGAGGTATAATAATGTTAGTTGTCATAGTCTTGTAATTTCGTAACTTCTATTAATTCATTAAAATCCTTATTTTTGTGTACAATGTGGATTTGAGTTTTCTTCGTGATTTGTTTTACAGATGTGGTATTTGTAATCAGACAGTATGAAGTAGATATTTACTGTAACCCCATCAACTACCATTACCTTCTTCCCTATGTCAGTCACTGGAGAAATGTCCGCTTCCACTGTGTCACAGAGAAACAGGCAAGTATACACTTGTGTTGGTGTCTATTTGGTCTGTAGTAATAGGGGAAGCACATGTGCAGCAAGCATGATTGACATGTAAAAAGATCTGTGCTGAAATTTGATTGAAGCTGATAATTTAGAAGTTGTCAAAGTGATGTGTTACTGTTAGGTTGTCAACGTAATATTTTACAAATTAACAATGAAACATAAACATAAAAAGTCCTGATTGTTTCTTACTGTGTTGACTAATGTTAATATGTTATGAGTGGTTTCACCAGTTTAACTAATGTTAATATGTTATGAGTGGTTTCACCAGTTTAACTAGTATTAATATGTTATCAGTGGTTTCACCAGTTTAACTAATATTAATATGTTATGAGTGGTTTCACCAGTTTAACTAATGTTAATATGTTATCAGTGGTTTCACCAGTTTAACTAATGTTAATTTGTTATCAGTGGTTTTTACCAGTTTAACTAATGTTAATATGTTATCAGTGGTTTCACCAGTTTACCTCATGTTAATATGTTACCAGTGGTTTCACCAGTGTAACTAATGTGAATAGGTTACCAGTGGTTTCACCAGTTTAACTAATGTTGATATGTTATCAGTGGTTTCACCGGTTTAACTAATGTTAATGTGTTACCAGTGGTTTCACCAGATTAACTAATGTTAATATGTTATCAGTGGTTTGACCAGTTTAACTAATGATAATTTGTTATCACTGGTTTCACCAGTTTAACTAATGTTAATATGGTATCAGTGGTTTCACCAGTTTAACTAATATTACTATGTTATCAGTGGTTTCACCAGTTTAACTAATGTTAATATGTTACCAGTGGTTTCACCACTTTAACTAATGTTAATATGTTACCAGTGGTTTCACCAGTGTAACTAATGTGAATAGGTTACCAGTGGTTTCACCAGTTTAACTAATGTTGATATGTTATCAGTGGTTTCACCGGTTTAACTAATGTTAATGTGTTACCAGTGGTTTCACCAGTTTAACTAATTTTAATATGTTATCAGTGGTTTCACCAGTTTAATTAATATTAATATGTTATCAGTGGTTTCACCAGTTTAACTAATGTTAATATGTTATCAGTGGTTTCACCGGTTTAACTAATGTTAATGTGTTACCAGTGGTTTCACCAGTTTAACTAATGTTAATATGTTATCAGTGGTTTCACCAGTTTAACTAATGATAATTTGTTATCACTGGTTTCACCAGTTTAACTAATGTTAATATGTTATCAGTGGTTTCACCAGTTTAACTAATGTTATTATGTTACCAGTGGTTTCACCAGTTTAACTAATGTTAATATGTATCAGTGGTTTCACCAGTTTAACTAATGATAATTTGTTATCAGTGGTTTCACCAGTTTAACTAATGTTAATATGTTACCAGTGGTTTCACCAGTTTAACTAATGTAAATATGTTATCAGTGGTTTCACCAGTTTAACTAATTAATGATAATTTGTTATCAGTGTTTTCACCAGTTTAACTAATGTTAATTTGTTATCAGTGGTTTCACCAGTTTAACTAATTAATGATAATTTGTTATCAGTGGTTGCACTGTATTTCGAAAAAGATGCTTCCTTTTAATGAAATAATAGGTCACCTTGGTGTTTTTGAGATGGCTTATATACAATAACTCTATATATTACTTTGTATAATGTACAGTATGAAGATGAAGAAGAGTCTGGTAACTTTAAAATCCAGTCATTTATAGAAATGGTGGCTGACAGCAAGATAGTTGGAATACCATTCAGTATTGCAGGTTAGTTTCATCATCACCTCTATCTATGTGAGATCATTGGATAAGGATGTAATCCTTTCCCGTCCTATTGTTCACATCAATGTCAAAAAAAATTGCAACCAGTATCTTGAAATAAATGGTTCTTTATTCCTTTCAAGTAATATTTATAAGAGAAATGTGAACTGTCATGGTCACACATTTTATTTAAATTGCTAGAAGTGAATAATTTCTTCTGAAATCTCTCTCATGTGAATACTTTGGATACCATGCATATTTTCAATACAGTACTAATTGCCAGTATTGTGAGTTTACAGTTACAGTGAAATATGAGTGAATATGAGTACAGCGAAATACAAGTGTTAACAGCTATATATATATATATAGTGTATCATTATTTTTGTATATGATGTGGATTAGGAATTACTATGTAAATTGGCTTAGAATTGTAACGATGTTCGTACTCTATGTGGTGTTCCAGGACAGCCACAAAGGTTTGACAAGATGTTAGTGGAGAAATGGCCCATTGTGCAGGCCTATGCTTTGGAGGACTTCGGAGGGTAAGACACTGTTAACCTAATGGCATTGCTGTTTGTTGGGAATTTTTGTTGTTGGATATATTTGATGACTGTAAACTAAGCTTATTTTCAAAAATCACCACATTTGAACCAACACACACTTGTCATAGTTCAACTCCCTGTTTACTTCAGTCAAGGTTATACGGCTAATTAGTCCCTGGTGTTCTGGCCATTCTATGACTAATTAGTCCCTGGTGTTCTGGCTATTCTATGACTAATTAGTCCCTGGTGTTCTGGCCATTCTATGACTAATTAGTCCCTGGTGTTCTGGCTATTCTATGACTAATTAGTCCCTGGTGTTCTGGCCATTCTATGACTAATTAGTCCCTGGTGTTCTGGCTATTCTATGACTAATTAGTCCCTGGTGTTCTGGCCATTCTATGACTAATTAGTCCCTGGTGTTCTGGCTATTCTATGACTAATTAGTCCCTGGTGTTCTGGCCATTCTATGACTAATTAGTCCCTGGTGTTCTGGCTATTCTATGACTAATTAGTCCCTGGTGTTCTGGCCATTCTATGACTAATTAGTCCCTGGTGTTCTGGCTATTCTATGACAATCTGTCCACCATTGGCAGAATCATTTCAAAGACAGCCATTGTTATATACTGCAATAACTTATAATGTTCAATTACACTTAACTTCATGATCTTAATGTCTGTCAGTAGTATTAATGTATATTTGAATTTACCTTTGGGAAGATACTTTTTCAACACTGGATATAATATATTCGCAGAAGATTTTTATTCACAAAAACATTATCTCCCTTGAAAATAGAGGGATTTACAGTAGTGTATTAGGGCAGTTGTTGTTATGGTGAAGCCATCCATTGGCTAGGTAGGGTTTGTGATGAACACATTGACATTCTCATTCCTCTTTTTCCGTTTTGTTGAATGATTTGTTATGACTGATTCAGAGATGAAGTAAAAGTAGAGTTGTGAGATAATTTCTGGGTAAAAATGATTTAAGTTTTTATTCTTTTTCAGGAAAGGATTTTTCACCCTGTCACATGAGGTAATACAATTTTATAGAACACTTGCTTCCTATGCCCAAAATAGAATAAACAATTAGTTTGTTAACTGTTGTGATGTCCTGAACTAAGACAGACAGTGCTGTTTTCGAATCTCTTAAAAACATAACATATTTTACCTCGTCCATGTGAGCTAAAATTATAACATGCACTAATCTGTGTGAGTTGAGATTATAGTCCATGTGGTTATAATTCATTGCTACTATGTAGAAGTGATACCACCATGTTTGTGTATTGTTAGAATGCTCACCTTTTTTTACCAGATTGGGAATTTGAGAAAAAATTGGCATAAGAGGGAATGAGGCTTGATTTTTGAAGTCATATCCTTTAAGAGGATAGTCTTTTAGGTCATATTTTAATTCAAAGCTCATAAAGGACAAATATGTTAACATTGACTTTTTCTGTTCATTAACGTCTTCATAGGAATATGAGGAATCATTATGCGTCAGAATAACAATTTTGAAAAAAAACACCTTCACAACTCTTTGATAGTTATTAACTAGCTAGGTATACTATGCCGTTTTTAAAAACTCCTTTATAGCTATTTTTGCGGTGTTTGTATTTATGACTGTTTTGATGTTTTATAAATAATAAAGCTTTTGTGAAATATTAGGACATACCTCATGATAGTATAATAAGGTTTTGTTAGAGTTCAGCAGAGAGGATATGACAGACTTGTTTATAGTGTGTCTATACTATACTACAGGTGGTGGATGTTAGTGAGGACCTACAGTCCCTGTACGCACAGATAGACCCAGTGTCACTAGAGAACACCATCACAGAGGTCAGTGTCCCAAAGCTAGGTCAGTCGCCAGCTCCCATACCTGTACCTTGTCCATCCCATAATTGTGGAAAGAATGTAATGCTGTGTTGCTGTCAAAACCTTTCTGATTTCAATCTTAAAATTCACAAGTAATGAGTAGGCACAGAGCTGACTGACTGTTCCTAAGATAGCTTTTCATAATTTCACATTTTTGATTTGCTGTAATGAGAGGTCTAGACTTCTGAATCAGAAACAGTGACACATTGCGATTACTTCACAGCTGAAATTTAATCAGCCTCTGTATTAGTCTGATCATCCAGTTTTCAGCAGTTACCGTTGTCATGCCTTGATGAAGGAATTCTAGACATTCCAATGGGAACGTGCTATTTTGTGTAAACAAAGTGCAATCGAAAGTGAAATAATTAGCAAAAAGATTCTTGTAAAAATTAAAAGCTCTTTAATATCATAATTTCTGTTTATGCTAATAAGTGAATATTTTATGTGTTTCTTCCTGACACTTTACATTGTAGTTTCAGAAAACTGAGTGGTTTATAATGGCTTGTGTTTCTATTACAGCAACTGCCACTGCTGGAGAGACAATGGACCAATATGATCAATACTGTGAATGTGGACCTGTAAGTAGAGTTATCTCTCTTGTCCCTTGGCCTCGTTTGGAAGTGATGTATGGCTGTGTAAATTGTAGAACTGCTCTCAAGCTGTAGTTAAACGCTGATGATATAGTAGATAATCGTAGACGACCGGTGTTTGTGATGGGCTAATGTCGGGAGACATTCAGCTCAGCCATACATAACATGTAGTGATCTGGAGGAGGCTATAGGAGGTATCACAGTCTGTTAGGGAACCGCTTATGGCATGCTCGCGACAATGCGTGACAAAAACTCTGTGTGTACAGGAAATAATTCAAATAGATAAAAACAAATTGAAGAGACAAGCGGATCATAAATTACTGCTGTGAATAATTGATTGATTTTCAAAATATCTCTACGAAATCAAATTTGAGAAATGTTAGCCTGATAATAAGAAATAATGTCTTTTTTATTTTTCTTCTTTCTTTTTAAGATCCAAAGATCCTAAAGCAATAACAGAAGAAAAGATCTGTGAGGTAAATGAAGTAATAATGAGATACAATCCACACTCATTTTATGTTTGCAGCAAATTTCTGCAAATTACAAAATACATGAAGCAGCATCATGGTATCATTATCAAATTTTGTTGGAGGCAAACTTAATACTCCCTGTTCTTAGAATGTCTAGTGCTAAATGTATTACAGCTTAAGTTGGATTCCTTGAAAAATAAACACGATTGTGTTTACTTTTACCACATGATTAAAAAGTTCCTTGTTTGGTGATATTGATCTGCTATGAATGATGTTGTACTGTAAGGTTGTCAAAGTGATGTTGTACTGTAAGGTTGTCAAAGTGATGTGTTCTATTAGGTTGTCAAAGTGTTGTTGTACTGTTAGGTTGTCAAAGTGTTGTTGCACTGTAAGGTTGTCAAAGTGATGGGTTCTATTAGGTTGTCAAAGTGTTTTTGCACTGTAAGGTTGTCAGAGTGATGTGTTCTATTAGGATGTCAAAGTGTTGTTGCACTGTGAGGTTGTCAAAGTGATGGGTTCTATTAGGTTGTCAAAGTGATTTTGTACTGCTGGGTTGTCATATTGATGTTGTCCTGTTAGGTTGTCAAAGTGTTGTTGCACTGTTAGGTTGTCAAATTGTTTTTGTACTGCTGGGTTGTCATATTGCTGTTGTACTGTTAGGTTCTCAAAGTGTTTTTGTACTATAAGGTTGTCATATTGACGTTGTACTGTTAGGTTGTAAAAGTGCTTTTGTACTGCTGGGTTGTCATATTGCTGTTGTACTGTTAGGTTCTCAAAGTGTTTTTGTACTGCTGGGTTGTCATATTGCTGTTGTACTGTTAGGTTCTCAAAGTGTTTTTGTACTGTAAGGTTGTCAAAGTGATGTTGTACTGTAAGGTTGTCAAAGTGATGTGTTCCATTAGGTTGTCAAAGTGATGTTGTTCTGTTAGGTCATCAAGTGATGTTGCACTGTAAGGTTGTCAAAATGATGTTGTACTGTAAGGTTGTCAAAGTGATGTTGTACTGTTAGGTTGTCAAAGTGTTTTTGTACTGCTGGGTTGTCATATTGATGTTGTACTGTTAGGTCATCAAGTGTCGTTGTACTGTTAGGTTGTCACAGTGATGTATTACTGATAGGTTGTCAAAGTGATGTTGTACTGTTAGGTTGTCAAAGTGTTGTTGTACTGTAAGGTTGTCAAAGTGTTGTTGTACTGTAAGGTTGTCAAAGTG
>NW_018404097.1:1567870-1582754 GCF_002113885.1 Mizuhopecten yessoensis
CTGTTAGGTTGTCAAAGTGATGTTGTACTGTTAGGTTGTCAAAGTGATGTTGTGTTGTTAGGTTGTCAAAGTGATGTTGTACTGTTAGGTTGTCAAAGTGATGTGTTACTGTTAGGTTGTCAAAGTGATGTTGTGTTGTTAGGTTGTCAAAGTGATGTTGTACTGTTAGGTTGTCAAAGTGACGTTGTACTGTTAGGCTGTCAAAGTGATGTGTTACTGTTATGTTTGTCAAAGTGATGTGTTACTCCTAAGTTGTCAAAGTGATGTTGTACTGTTATAATAGGTTGTCCAAGCGATGATGTACTATTTGGTTGTCAACATAATGTTGCAATTTCAGTTTTTCAAATTGATGTTGTTCTGTGAATATCTTGTCGTTTGTGGTAGTTGGAGGTAGAAAGGAACGAATGATAATAATCATTATTGATCATCTACCTTTAATGACCTGCGGGTATAAATCCCTTTTATTGATATATTCCACAATTACATTTGGTATTGCTATATTTTTGTCTTCACAAGTTTCTATTCCCATGTGTTAAGATTGTGTATCTGTTTCCCTGTAATCAACACGTTATTTGATACAAATAATTAGAAACATTTCCATTTATGCCCCAAGGCCATACTTTGGATCTATCATCAAATAAATCTGTCAGGTACCTTCAATTAGGGGGGCATTAGGAGTGCTGTCATCCAGTGAGATAGAAACGTCACGATTGTCTCCAGTCAGGAGCAATTTTACTTCATCAAGGGGAAATATTTTTGTAGTTTATTTCAAAACGACAAAGACAAGTTTATGATTTAGTTTTCTAATATTCCTGTGATATTTGAGATGAAATGTAACTAGGGTTTATCATACTAAGTATTGATTTTGTTTTAATGATTAAATGTGTTCCTATGAAGGTCTGTTTTATTTATAAGTGCCATGGGATATAAAAGTAATAAAATGTAGCATTGATGTTCTTGATTTCCAGTGTTGGAAATTACCCATAAATACAAATCACAATTTTCACTCTGAAAATGCATATTGATTTACTTTGACCTGTTTTTTAAGGCAAACTATCAAATAAAATTTCCAAACTCTACAGTTATATAAAATGACAAAAGCAATCTCGTCTTTTTGTAGATGATACCACGATGATCTTTAAGAGATTTCTAATGAGGTTATGTAGTGAACTCAATAAAAGGGGTCATATCAAAGGGGTAGGTAAAAGAATCAAAACACAGGATAATAAAAAGGGTCAAAACAGTTGGGAAATAAAACAAATAAAACACAGCAAGATAAAAGGGGTCACACAATTAAAGAAGAAGGACATCACACTGGAGATATTAAAAGGGGTCACAACAAGGGGAAAAGGTGTTACAACCAGGAGAGATAAAAGGGGTCACAACAAGGGGAGATATAAGGGGTCACAACAAGGGAACATATAAGGTGTCACAACACGGGGAGATAAAGTGTCACAACACGGGGAGATAAAAGGGTTCACAACAATTGGAGATAAAAGGGGTCACAACAAGTGGAGATATAAGGGGTCACAACAAATGAACATATAAGGGGTCACCACAAGGGGAGATAAAGTGTCACAACACGGGGAGATAAATGGGGTCACAACAAGGGGAGATAAAAGGGTTCACAACAAGGGAAGATAAAAGGGTTCACAACAATGGAACATATAAGGGGTCACAACACGGGGAGATAAAAGGGGTCACAACAAGGGAACATATTAGGTGTCACAACACGGGGAGATAAAGTGTCACAACACGGGGAGGTAAAAGGGGTCACAACAATTGGAGATAAAAGGGGTCACAACAAGGGAACATAAAAGGGTTCACAACAATGGAACATATAAGGGGTCACAACAAGGGGAGATAAAAGGGTTCACAACAAGGGAACATATAAGGGGTCACAACAAGGGAACATATAAGGGGTCACAACACGGGGAGATAAAAGGGGTCACAACAATTGGAGATAAAAGGGGTCACAACAAGGGAAGATAAAAGGGTTCACAACAATGGAACATATAAAGTGTCACAACAAGTGGAGATATAAGGGGTCACAACACGGGGAGATAAAGTGTCATAACAAGTGGAGATAAAAGGGGTCACAACAAGGGAACATATAAGGGGTCACAACAAGGGAACATATAAAGTGTCACAACAAGTGGAGATATAAGGGGTCACAACAAGGGAACATATAAGGGGTCACCACACGGGGAGATAAAAGGGGTCACAACAATTGGAGATAAAAGGGGTCACAACAAGGGAACATATAAGGGGTCACAACAAGGGAACATATTAAGTGTCACAACAAGTGGAGATAAAATGAGTCACAACAAGGGGAGATAAAAAGTGTCACAACATGGGCAGATAAAAAAAGTGTCACAACAAGGGCAGATATCAGGGGTCACAACAAGAGGAGATAAAGGGGTCACATTAAGTAGGGATGAAAAGGGTTAAAGTGCTATATTAAGGTGCAAAGTGGATGGGTCACTGTCACCAAAATGAAATTCAGTAGTTTTATTATCTGGTTACAAAAATTAAACCTAGTCATACTTAAATAGCTTTGACCAATACATTTAGCATTAAAGAATAACTATAACATACGGAGATCTGTCTACTTTTTAGGTGTAGAATTGGAAACATTATAGGTTCCATGTTTTCACAGTTTATTAGGGTAGTCAATATCCTTTGTTTGAGTATAGACTTGGTAATGTTAGTTTCATATCTTATAGTCTTTGATTAAGAAATGTCTTTGTTTCAGCCACTGAAGAGCTACTTCTTACATGGTTTAGTTGGTGCCGGCTCCATTGACAGAAGGTAAGATTTTCTCATAACAGTTACTTTGATAATCAGATCAACAACTAGATCAATTGTCAGTAAATAATAAAAGAAACTCCAAAATAGAATATGTTTGAAAATTGCTAATCTAAATTTTAAGCTTACCTGGCACATTAAACTAATGTTGTACTGATATGTCAATCATTTGTCTGTCTGTCAACAATTCACTCAAACAACTTCCTGGCCATATTGTTTAAAGCAACTTCTTCTTTAGAGACGGATATCGATCATAGTTCTTTGGAAGCATCCTAGGTGGTGGGGATTCAAAGTTGTACAAATGGAGGGGTTGAAATGGTTGAGATCCCAACCTCATAACCATATATGCAATTGATGGGTATAAAGAGGTAAACATTCATGACATTAGAATTGACCCTGGGTTCTGGCCCTACCCCTAGGGACTTAATTCCTTGGCCATAACTTTGAAACTGTTGAGATATCCATCCCATAGCAATATATACAATTGCTTGGCATAAAGATCCTAGTGAGGCATACAGGCCATCTGGACCCCTTGATATGGAATTTGGTACACATGATCAGTATCTTAGACAATCCTGTGTTGGCAAATTATTTGTCAATTTGACAGTTTTGTTAGCAGTAATTATAATGTCCCTTTTCTGAGATCTCTTTATAATGTTTTTTCCTGAAGTACTGATTCTATCTTGATCAATTATATAAAACTTAGTACTCACAATCAGTAACTAAGTTATTTGTGCAGTTGTGATATATTTTTGATTTAAGATATTTTTATGGGAGTTAAGCCCCTTTTCTAATTTCTTCTCCAAAGTACTGCTCATACCTGCTAACCCCTGAATTTGATCGTAACAGCTAACTCCAGAATCTCCCAAGAGGGAGTCATGAACCCCAATTCCCAGCCCCCTCCATTTACATCTGAGGTTCCTTAAGTCACCACTGATGTATTTATATCTGTAACAGTCTTAAGGAGGTTCCTTAAGTCACCACTGATGTATTTATATCTGTAACAGTCATAAGGAGATTCCTTAAGTCACCACTGATGTATTTATATCTGTAACAGTCATAAGGAGATTCCTTAAAGTCACCACTGATGTATTTATATCTGTAACAGTCTTAAGGAGGTTCCTTAAGTCACCACTGAAGTATTTATATCTGTAACAGTCATAAGGAGGTTCCTCAAGTCACCACTGATGTATTTATATCTGTAACAGTCTTAAGTAGGTTCCTTAAGTCACCACTGATGTATTTATATCTGTAACAGTCATAAGGAGATTCCTCAAAGTCACCACTGATGTATTTATATTTGTAACAGTCGTAAGGAGGTTCCTTAAGTCACCACTGATGTATTTATATCTGTAACGGTCTTAAGGAGGTTCCTCAAGTCACCACTGATGTATTTATATCTGTAACAGTCGTAAGGAGGTTCATCAAGTCACCATTGATGTATTTATATCTGTAACAGTCATAAGGAGGTTCCTCAAGTCACCACTGATGTATTTATATCTGTAACAGTCTTAAGGAGGTTCCTTAAGTCACCACTGATGTTTTTATATCTGTAACAGTCGTAAGGAGGTTCCTTTAGTCACCACTGATGTATTTATATCTGTAACAGTCGTAAGGAGGTTCCTCAAGTCACCACTGATGTATTTATATCTGTAACATTCAAAAGGAGGTTCCTTAAGTTACCACTGATGTATTTATATCTGTAACAGTCATAAGGAGGTTCCATAAGTCACCACTGATGTATTTATATCTGTAACAGTCGTAAGGAGGGTCCTTAAGTCACCAATAATGTATTTATATCTGTAACAGTCGTAAGGAGATTCCTCAAAGGCACCACTGATGTATTTATATCTGTAACAGTCGTATGAGGTTCCTTAAGTCACCAATAATGTATTTATATCTGTAACAGTCGTAAGGAGGGTCCTTAAGTCACCAATAATGTATTTATATCTGTAACAGTCGTAAGGAGATTCCTCAAAGTCACCACTGATGTATTTATATCTGTAACAGTTATAAGGAGGTTAATTAAGTCACCAATAATGTATTTATATCTGTAACAGTCATGAGGAGGTTCCTTAAGTCACCAATAATGTATTTATATCTGCAACAGTCATAAGGAGGTCAATTAAGTCAACAATAATGTATTTATATCTCTAACAATCATAGGGAGATTCCATAAAGTCACCACTGAAGTATTTATATCTGTAACATTCATAAGGAGATTCCTTAAAGTCACGACTGATGTATTTATATCTGTAACAATCATAGGGAGATTACAGTCTTAAGGAGGTTCCTTAAGTCACCACTGATGGATTTATATCTGTAACAGATATAAGGAGGTTAATTAAGGCACCAATAATGTATTTATACCTGTAACAGTCATGAGGAGGTTCCTTAAGTCACCAATAATGAATTTATATCTGTAACAGCCATGAGGAGGTTCCTCAAGTCACCACTGATGTACTTATATCTGTAACAGTCATGAGGAGGTTCCTTAAGTCACCAATAATGTATTTATACCTGTAACAGTCATGAGGAGGTTCCTCAAGTCACCACTGATGTACTTATATCTGTAACAGTCAAAAGGAGGTTCATCAAGGCAACAATAATGTATTTATATATGTAACGGTCATAAGGAGATTCCTTAAAGGCACCACTGATGTATTTATAACTGATGTATTTATATCTGTAACAGTCATAAGGAGGTTCATCAAGTCCCCAATAATGTATTTATATCTGTAACAATCATAGGGAGATTCCCTAAAGTCACCACTGATGTATTTATATCTGTAACAGTCATAAGGAGGTTAATTAAGTCAACAATAATGTATTTATATCTGTAACAATCATAGGGAGATTCCCTAAAGTCACCACTGAAGTATTTATATCTGTAACAGTCATAAGGAGGTTCCATTTGTCCTGTTTGGGAAGAACACCAAGAAGTCTATATTGGACAGTTTGGAGAGCGGAGGCAAGACTGAGAAGAATCATATCCACACCACTGGGACTGGTAAAGACCCCGCAAAGTTTATGGTAAGTATATTGTCTGTTGGAGTGGTAAAGACCCAGCAAAGTTTACTGTTAGTATACCTTCTGTTGGAGAGGTAAAGGCCCAGCAAAAATTACTGTTAGTATACCTTCTGTAGGAGAGGTAAAGGCCCAGCAAAGTTTACTGTTAGTATACCTTCTGTAGGAGAGGTAAAGGGCCAGCAAAGTTTATGGTAAGTATACCTTCTGTAGGAGAGGTAAAGGCCCAGCAAAGTTTACTGTTAGTATACCTTCTGTAGGAGAGGTAATTAAAGACCCAGCAAAGTTTATGGTAAGTATATCCTCTGTTGGAGAGGTAAAGGGCCAGCAAAGTTTACTATTAGTATACCTTCTGTAGGAAAGGTAAAGGGCCAGCAAAGTTTACTGTTAGTAAACCTTCTGTAGGAGAGGTAAAGACACAGCAAAGTTTATGGTAAGTATATCCTCTGTTGGAGAGGTAAAGGCCCAGCAATGTTTACTGTTAGTATACCTTCTGTAGGAGAGGTAAAGGCCCAGCAAAGTTTACTGTTAGTATACCTTCTGTAGGAGAGGTAATTAAAGACCCAGCAAAGTTTATGGTAAGTATATCCTCTGTTGGAGAGGTAAAGGGCCAGCAAAGTTTACTGTTAGTATACCTTCTGTAGGAGTGTTAAAGGCCCAGCAAAGTTTACTGTTAGTATACCTTCTGTTGGAGAGGTAAAGGCCCAGCAAAGTTTACTGTTAGTATACCTTCTGTTGGAGAGGTAAAGGCCCAGCAAAGTTTACTGTTAGTATACCTTCTGTTGGAGAGGTAAAGGCCCAGCAAAGTTTACTGTTAGTATACCTTCTGTTGGAGAGGTAAAGGCCCAGCAAAGTTTACTGTTAGTATACCTTCTGTTGGAGAGGTAAAGGCCCAGCAAAGTTTACTGTTAGTATACCTTCTGTTGGAGAGTTAAAGGCCCAGCAAAGTTTACTGTTAGTATACCTTCTGTTGGAGAGGTAAAGGCCCAGCAAAGTTTACTGTTAGTATACCTTCTGTTGGAGAGGTAAAGGCCCAGCAAAGTTTACTGTTAGTATACCTTCTGTTGGAGAGGTAAAGGCCCAGCAAAGTTTACTGTTAGTATACCTTCTGTTGGAGAGGTAAAGGCCCAGCAAAGTTTACTGTTAGTATACCTTCTGTTGGAGAGGTAAAGGCCCAGCAAAGTTTACTGTTAGTATACCTTCTGTTGGAGAGGTAAAGGCCCAGCAAAGTTTACTGTTAGTATACCTTCTGTTGGAGAGGTAAAGGCCCAGCAAAGTTTACTGTTAGTATACCTTCTGTTGGAGAGGTAAAGGCCCAGCAAAGTTTACTGTTAGTATACCTTCTGTTGGAGAGGTAAAGGCCCAGCAAAGTTTACTGTTAGTATACCTTCTGTTGGAGAGTTAAAGGCCCAGCAAAGTTTACTGTTAGTATACCTTCTGTTGGAGAGGTAAAGGCCCAGCAAAGTTTACTGTTAGTATACCTTCTGTTGGAGAGGTAAAGGCCCAGCAAAGTTTACTGTTAGTATACCTTCTGTTGGAGAGGTAAAGGCCCAGCAAAGTTTACTGTTAGTATACCTTCTGTTGGAGAGGTAAAGGCCCAGCAAAGTTTACTGTTAGTATACCTTCTGTTGGAGAGGTAAAGGCCCAGCAAAGTTTACTGTTAGTATACCTTCTGTAGGAGAGGTAAAGGCCCAGCAAAGTTTACTGTTAGTATACCTTCTGTAGGAGAGGTAAAGGCCCAGCAAAGTTTACTGTTAGTATACCTTCTGTAGGAGAGGTAAAGGCCCAGCAAAGTTTACTGTTAGTATACCTTCTGTAGGAGAGGTAAAGGCCCAGCAAAGTTTACTGTTAGTATACCTTCTGTAGGAGAGGTAAAGGCCCAGCAAAGTTTACTGTTAGTATACCTTCTGTAGGAGAGGTAAAGGCCCAGCAAAGTTTACTGTTAGTATACCTTCTGTAGGAGAGGTAAAGGCCCAGCAAAGTTTACTGTTAGTATACCTTCTGTAGGAGAGGTAAAGGCCCAGCAAAGTTTACTGTTAGTATACCTTCTGTAGGAGAGGTAAAGGCCCAGCAAAGTTTACTGTTAGTATACCTTCTGTAGGAGAGGTAAAGGCCCAGCAAAGTTTACTGTTAGTATACCTTCTGTAGGAGAGGTAAAGGCCCAGCAAAGTTTACTGTTAGTATACCTTCTGTAGGAGAGGTAAAGGCCCAGCAAAGTTTACTGTTAGTATACCTTCTGTAGGAGAGGTAAAGGCCCAGCAAAGTTTACTGTTAGTATACCTTCTGTAGGAGAGGTAAAGGCCCAGCAAAGTTTACTGTTAGTATACCTTCTGTAGGAGAGGTAAAGGCCCAGCAAAGTTTACTGTTAGTATACCTTCTGTAGGAGAGGTAAAGGCCCAGCAAAGTTTACTGTTAGTATACCTTCTGTAGGAGAGGTAAAGGCCCAGCAAAGTTTACTGTTAGTATACCTTCTGTAGGAGAGGTAAAGGCCCAGCAAAGTTTACTGTTAGTATACCTTCTGTTGGAGAGTTAAAGGCCCAGCAAAGTTTACTGTTAGTATACCTTCTGTAGGAGAGGTAAAGGCCCAGCAAAGTTTACTGTTAGTATACCTTCTGTAGGAGAGGTAAAGGCCCAGCAAAGTTTACTGTTAGTATACCTTCTGTAGGAGAGGTAAAGGCCCAGCAAAGTTTACTGTTAGTATACCTTCTGTAGGAGAGGTAAAGGCCCAGCAAAGTTTACTGTTAGTATACCTTCTGTAGGAGAGGTAAAGGCCCAGCAAAGTTTACTGTTAGTATACCTTCTGTAGGAGAGGTAAAGGCCCAGCAAAGTTTACTGTTAGTATACCTTCTGTAGGAGAGGTAAAGGCCCAGCAAAGTTTACTGTTAGTATACCTTCTGTAGGAGAGGTAAAGGCCCAGCAAAGTTTACTGTTAGTATACCTTCTGTAGGAGAGGTAAAGGCCCAGCAAAGTTTACTGTTAGTATACCTTCTGTTGGAGAGTTAAAGGCCCAGCAAAGTTTACTGTTAGTATACCTTCTGTAGGAGAGGTAAAGGCCCAGCAAAGTTTACTGTTAGTATACCTTCTGTAGGAGAGGTAAAGGCCCAGCAAAGTTTACTGTTAGTATACCTTCTGTAGGAGAGGTAAAGGCCCAGCAAAGTTTACTGTTAGTATACCTTCTGTAGGAGAGGTAAAGGCCCAGCAAAGTTTACTGTTAGTATACCTTCTGTAGGAGAGGTAAAGGCCCAGCAAAGTTTACTGTTAGTATACCTTCTGTAGGAGAGGTAAAGGCCCAGCAAAGTTTACTGTTAGTATACCTTCTGTAGGAGAGGTAAAGGCCCAGCAAAGTTTACTGTTAGTATACCTTCTGTAGGAGAGGTAAAGGCCCAGCAAAGTTTACTGTTAGTATACCTTCTGTAGGAGAGGTAAAGGCCCAGCAAAGTTTACTGTTAGTATACCTTCTGTAGGAGAGGTAAAGGCCCAGCAAAGTTTACTGTTAGTATACCTTCTGTAGGAGAGGTAAAGGCCCAGCAAAGTTTACTGTTAGTATACCTTCTGTAGGAGAGGTAAAGGCCCAGCAAAGTTTACTGTTAGTATACCTTCTGTAGGAGAGGTAAAGGCCCAGCAAAGTTTACTGTTAGTATACCTTCTGTAGGAGAGGTAAAGGCCCAGCAAAGTTTACTGTTAGTATACCTTCTGTTGGAGAGTTAAAGGCCATTCTAAGTTTAATTTTATGGTTAGTGTACATTACGGGAGAGGTTGAGTTCCTGCTAGGTTAAGTTAAGTACCTACCCACCTCTAGGACAAGCTCAGACTTTGCTGTGTTTAGGGTAAATAGTCAACTCAAGAACAAGCTAAGTTGGGGTAGGGGGAGTATACTGGAATAATCCTGTCTGTCTGTCTGTCTTTCTGTCTGTCTGCAAACTCTTATCCTGGCAACTACTTAACTAGTGCTTCGGTTTCAACGAAACTTTACATATCATAACTATCCTCTAATGTTGTCCATCCAGGTATTACTTTTTTTCATTTCGACCCTTTCTTATGGACATATGGCCCTTTAATGAAAAATACTTGTACGGACAACTTCTCCTAAATTAATGGCGAAATTTCAACAAAAGTTTACAGATATGGTAAATATCCCCTGATGTTGTGCATCGAAGAAGTATTTTTTATTCTGACCCTTTTTTTACTGATTTATGGCCCTTTGTTGAACAACTTTTGTCCGCCTCCTAAACAACTGATATGGTGGTTACCCCCTCGTGCATCGAGGTTATATTTTATCATTTCAACGCTTTTTAATGAAGGACAGATATTCCCTTTATGCTAATTGTGGGATGCAGAGGTATCTTAGTAAGCCTTTGGATAAAAGTTCTTGTTCGCTCTACTTCTTCAAATATGCTGCACCAATTTGAATACCTCTTGGAACAAATAACCTTCCATTGAGAGGATGTGAATAAAACAGATAGATTGGAACCAACTCTCCATTTATTGGGGTTATGCCCCTTTGTTTAAAAACTTTGTTCGCACTCCTCCTCCTAAACAACTGCACCGATTTTAATAATACTTAGATACAAATAACACTTACAATGGGGGGTTGAGTTTAATATATAGATTGGTGTGACCTCCCAATTTAATGGAGTTATTTCCTTTTGTTTAAGAACAAGTTTCCGACAGTTTATTGTGAGAATATTTGTGCTGTATTTACAGATATGTAGAGGAATTTCCCCACATTCCACATTGAGTTGTACCAGGACCTACTTCTTCACCCAGCTGTCAGATCCATTCCAAGGTAGGAAATACAGTTTATCTCTAGACTACGCGTTTACTTTTCTGTGGTCACAATACATTGAGTGTATACTATAAGTGTACTCAGATCTCGGATCTTAGATAAGATTGTGTATGTTAAAGTGTACTCAGATCTCTGATCATAGATAAGGTTGTGTATGTTATAGTGTACTTAGATCTCTGATCATAGATACAGTTGTGTATGTTATAGTGTACTCCGATCTCTGATCATAGATACGATTGTGTATGTTATAGTGTACTCAGATCTCTGATCTTAGATATGATTGTGTATGTAATAGTGTACTCAGATCTCTGATCATAGATAAGATTGGGTATGTTATAGTGTACTTAGATCTCTGATCATAGATACGGTTGTGTATGTTATAGTGTACTCAGATCTTTGTTCATAGATACGGTTGTGTATGTTATAGTGTACTTAGATCTCTGATCATAGATAAGATTGTGTATGTTATAGTGTACTCAGATCTCTGATCATAGGTAAGATTGTGTATGTTATAGTGTACTTAGATCTCTGATCATAGATAAGGTTATGTATGCTAAAAGTGTACTCAGGACTCTTATCACAGATAAGGTTGTGTTTGCTGTAAGTGTACTCAGATCTCTGATCTTAGATATGATTGTGTACGTAATAGTGTACTCAGATCTCTGATTATAGATAAGGTTGTGTATACTAAAAGTGTACTCAGAACTCTTATCACAGATAAGGTTGTGTTTGCTGTAAGTGTACTCAGATCTCTGATCATAGATAAGGTTGTGTATGCTAAAAGTGTACTCAGAACTCTTATCACAGATAAGGTTGTGTTTGCTTAATCAGACCTATGGGAGTAAATATTGACTAAACAAGGAAAAAACTGAGAACCTTTATTTTGAAAGTACACTAGTCCTAAGACACAAAGAACCTATGTGCTGCTGCTTACTTTACGGTCTGTTTGGATGCTTTTAAGAAGTATTTCAAACTGGAACAAGCTCAGTGTTAGATATCATCCTGCTATATGCTATATATCCATTTAATCCAATACAAGAGATGCATGTTGGTCACGTTTAAAATAGGAAGATCTCGTGTGTAATTTATCCTTTTCCTGTCGGTACCCTGATCCACAGAAAATAAGAAACCAAATACATTAATTCCTTAAAAGCAGTGAGTGGTGACTGGTGGAGTCGGAGATTCTGCGTAAAGGTCTCTGTGATACTCTAGCAGTGTGGCAGTGTGTATGTGAGAACAAAGGTTTGGTGACAAAGACTAAAAGCTTCTCGATAGGTTACAGCCAGCTGTAGAGGTGTTTCCAGCTCTTGCTAATCACTCTTTCCCATTTAGACTATCAACTGCAAGACCAAGCATGGCAACAAAACATCATATGTTTTTTAAATGGCACAATAAAATGATGGAACAGTAGTGTTTTTGCTGTGAGTAAAAGGCTTTGGTAATACAATAGAAAGATGTCTACTAGTGGGTGAACAACTTTGATAGTACAATATATGTCTCTACCAGTGGGTGAACAACTTTGATAGTACAATAGATGTCTCTACCAGTGGGTGAACGACATTGATAGTACAATATATGTCTTAACCAGTGGGTGAATGACTTTGGTAGTACAATACATGTCTCTACTACCAGTGGGTGAAAGACTTTGATAGTACAATACAATATATGTCTCTACCAGTGGGTGAACGACATTGATGGTACAATATATGTCTCTACCAGTGGGTGAACAACTTTGATAGTACAATATATGTCTTAACCAGTGGGTGATTGACTGATTGACTGGTAGTACAATACATGTCTCTACTACTAGTGGGTGAAAGACTTTGATAGTACAATACATGTTTCACTACTAGTGGGTGAAAGACTTTGGTAGTACAATACATGTTTCACTACTAGTGGGTGAAAGATTTTGGTAGTACAATACATTTCTCTACTACTAGTGGGTGAAAGATTTTGGTAGTACAATACAATAGATGTCTCTACCAGTGGGTGAATGACTTTGGTAGTACAATACATGTCTCTACTACCAGTGGGTGAAAGACTTTGATAGTACAATACATGTTTCACTACTAGTGGGTGAAAGACTTTGGTAGTACAATACATGTCTCTACTACTAGTGGGAGAAAGACTTTGGTAGTACAATACATGTCTCTACTACCAGTGGGTGAAAGACTTTGATAGTACAATACATGTTTCACTACTAGTGGGTGAAAGACTTTGGTAGTACAATACAATAGATGTCTCTACCAGTGGGTGAATGACTTTGATAGTGCAATACATGTCTCTACTACCAGTTGGTGAAATACTTTGATAGTACAATGCAATATATGTCTCTACCAGTGGGTGAATGACTTTGGTAGTACAATACATGTCTCTACTACTAGTAGGTGAAAGACTTTGGTAGTACAATACATGTCTCTACTACAAGTGGGTGAAAGACTTTGGTAGTACAATACATGTATCTACTACCAGTGGGTGAAAGACTTTGATAGTACAATACATGTTTCACTACTAGCGGGTGAAAGACTTTGGTAGTACAATACATGTCTCTACTACAAGTGGGTGAAAGACTTTGGTAGTACAATACATGTATCTACTACCAGTGGGTGAAAGACTTTGATAGTACAATACATGTCTCTACTACTAGTGGGTGAAAGACTTTGGTAGTACAATACATGTTTCACTACTAGTGGGTGAAAGACTTTGGTAGTACAATACATGTATCTACTACCAGTGGGTGAAAGACTTTGATAGTACAATACATGTCTCTACTACCAGTGGGTGAAAGACTTTGGTAGTACAATATATGTCTCTACCAGTGGGTGAAAGACTTTGAGAGTACAACAAATGTCTCTACCAGTGGGTGAAAGACTTTGATAGTACAACAAATATCTCTACCAGTGGGTGAACGACTTTGAATATAAAAAATATCCCTTTCTTTCAGTAGGTGAAAGAATGATGCGATATATGTCTCTACTACTAAGTGAAAAACTTTGATAGTAACATTTACAACAAATATCTCTACCAGTGGACGTATTGTTTTTGTGATACAATACATGTCCCTACCAGACAGGGATTTAAGCACTGACACAGGACTCCAGAACCACACTATAGCGCTACTTAAGGAAGACATATAAGTTTTGTCTCCAAAGTTTACAGAGAATTGTCTGCAAATGTACATCTGCTCGGCACCAGGACAGTTTAACTGTCTGTAGATGGTTTTTTGATCTGTTCTTCAAAACCCAATAGAAACTGGTCAGCATATTCTCACTACACGTCACGAAATCACAATAAAAAAAAGTATGAAAAAAACATGGAAAACTCAATTTTTCAAGTTAATTTCAGTAGTACTACATTTAATGAAATCTTGCACTTCCTCGTAGGAGCTTTCACAGAAAAGTGAATAACTGTGAAACAGCATCTCATGAAATTAACTGTGACGTTATAGAGGCATGAAGCAATTAATCACGTGCGGGGTATTAAGTGTATCGTACAAAGGCGGCCTAGTTTTACACGGATAAGGCCTTCATTGAATGACACCTCATCCCCACACAAAATTCCTATTATTGAAGTTTCATTATGGCTAGCGTAATAGATGCAGTCTGATGGTTCCTCCTTGTGATTTGATCAATATTCCCCCTTTTACATACACTGTCTCTCAGGGGGATCTGGCAAGGGTAACGGAGCCGCTTTATTACCGATATCTCAAAACTGAACAAAACGTGAAAAATCCTTCAACTATGGAGACCTTGACACACACTTTTTTTTATTGGTGTAGTGAGGAACTATACATTGTAATAGTGGGGACGCTTATATTACTGTGGTGTGGGATTCATATATTGCTGTATTGTGAGACACATATTGCTGTATCGAGGGACACAAATACTGCTGTATTGTGAGACACATATTGCTGTATTGTGGAACACACATATATTACTGTATTGAGGGACACAAATACTGCTGTATTGTAGGACACATGTTGCTGTATTGAGGGACATATGTATTGAGGTGTTGCAGGCCAATATTGCTGTATTGTGCATATATCTTGCTGTGGTGTGGGACACATACATTGAGGTGATGTGGGACACATGTATTGAGGTGATGTTGGACCAATGTATTGAGGTGATGTGGGACACATGTATTATGGTGATGTGGGACACATGTATTGAGGTGGTGTGGGACACATGTATTGAGGTGATGTGGGACACATGTATTGAGGTGGGGTGGGACACATGTATTGAGGTGATGTGGGACACATGTATT